>NC_141037.1:33305000-33605000 GCF_052040795.2 Danio rerio
ATACCTCTCTGGTTATTACCCCGTCCCCTCGCCGCAGAATGAAATGAAAAACAAAGACCTGAATTTGAATCTCTCTTGGCACCTTCTAGAGATGAAAACAGAAGTTTACATTAGATTGGGAGTGTGAAAACTTGACTTTTTTTTTTTTCATGCATCAGCAATTTTGTCGGTTGGAATCTGATCAGATAGAGCATCCAGACACCTTTTATTGAAGCTGAGATGCTGAGGAGTGAATTAATAGTGTGTGAGATCGATGGCTAGCCAGTGTACATAAATGTGGAAATCAGCTGTGAAATCCACGGCATTGGATCAGCTCCACCGCAGCATTGAAGCACGCAGTGACCTTGAGTGGGTTAGTAGCTTGCAGGCTGCCTGGGAGCAGTCAGTCTTTTCTAGAGCACAAGGACGGTAAAAGATCTAAGAAACTATTCTTTTGGCATGTAGTCATTGTTATGTATCAACTGCCTAAATACGAAGATTATTTCCATGGCCAAGAGGTGTTCGATTGATGCATGTTTGAAAAAATAGGCTTGATAGCTAATCATATAAAACTGGGTGACTTTGTGGCAGTTGCTAAACACACAAATCATGGTCATTTTTAGAAATATCTAACTGAGCATAAAATCATACGCATGTTTAATTTCAAGAGCAATGTTTGGGAGATGCAATTAACAAACTTAATAAATGGAAGTCAATATGTTTGAAGACAACCAAATAATTTAATTCTTTGTATAATCCCTGATGAGACGAAACATAACTTTCACAGGTGAAGTGGATATTTTTAATACCCCTAAGCAAGACCAAATATTAAGGTCTGAGTAGAAGACACTTTTCAGCTGTGTGGTATGGTATGGTTTGGCATGGTTTGGTTCACTTCTATATGATTTTGCTTTGGCCAGTTGGCATTTCCACTGCAGTTTAGTGCAGCTTAACAAGGGTGGGATTATCACAATAGTTGCACAGTCTCTACTGCTGTTACATTATTGTAAACATGACATCAATGCAAAATACAAACAACACAGAGCCAATGGATGCTACATATGGATTGTGTATTTGAGCAATGGTTAGAGACATTCTACCAGAAACTTACATTTTCACTTATAAAAAAGGGAAGGTTGTCGCGGGGGCACTTCAGATCATTTTGAAAGGGCGCTTTCTATTCAAGACTAAAATGGGCATGTGCACTGCACAGGTTGAGCCCTATGTGTGCACGTGCCTGGTACTGTCTTGGAACTTGAGTTGGACATCGTACGTTATGTATTAGTATGTCTATTAATACTTTTGTACAGGATGCATTCACCCAGACAGCATACATGAATGCCATTGTAGTGCCTATTGTGCTGCTATAGACCCTGCTTTGAAGTATGAGCTGATTTTGTTCCCCCAAATGGTTTTCCTATAACTAAAATCAATCTGTCCTGTTGTTCAAACACACCAAAAGGTTGTTGCTTCTAAAATCTTTAAGATCTTTAAAAAAAGGTTCCTACAGTTTGAAATATACCTGTATTCAAGAGTTTACACTTAGCTGATTATTGATTATAGGCAAGTTTGGCATGCTGTCACCAACTATTTTGCACTTGAGTTCAAGGAAGACTTCAAAGGTATAGGGTGCTATTCAGGATTGGGCCCTAGTTGTTTTAATGTATGTATGTGATAAATTGGTTTAGGATCATGCCAGTGGATCTTCAGTACCAATTTCGGACAATCCTTCCAAAGGGTGTCCCATTAATAATTTTAGCTTTTGGGAGCATCCCATTGTGGTCGGTAGCTCTGCTCCCTAGGTGAGTATTTCTGCTAGCCTGCACTGAGGTGAGCTGCACGCAGATCTATTTTCAAAGCAGCATTACATCAAGACACATGTAGATTCCCAGTAAAACCACAAGGAAAGGTGCCATTTGAGATTATGTTCTATGGTGAGTCAGAGAATTGTGATCTGCTTGTTTTGGTGTGTTTAAATTGGAGTAAAACAGCTGCACAATGATTTTCATGGAACAGGCTTGACACCCTAGATAGGAAATGGTGTTCAGTGAATCAGTTTTTTATAGTCAGGCTGTTGGAAGTGGGACAATTGGACAGGAGTAAAGATCTGAGTGACTTTGACAATGGCCAAATTGTTATGGCAGGTCAACTGAATCACAGGGTCTTTGCAAAGGCAAGGCTTGTGGGTTGCTCTTGGACAGCAGTGGTGAGAATTTGCCAGCAGCAGTCTGAGGAGAGCCAAACCACAATTCAGTGACAGGGTGTTGGGTGCCCAAGGGTCATTGCTGCACGAGGACAGCCAAGGCCCAATGGGAAACCCACGTGGACTTAAATTTGACACATGCTACCTAAGCATTCTGAGAGAGCAGGTTCATGACTTTGGTGTTCCCTAATGGAAAGGACCTCTGTCAGCAGAATCACGCACCCTGCCGCAGTAAACAAATTGTACAGGAATGGTTTGATGGACTGGAAATTACATGGTGTTTTCTTGGCCCCATATTCCAAAATCTCAATCCAGTTAAGCATCTGTTGGATGTGCTGGACTAACAAATTTGATCAATGGCTGCTCTAAAGGCCAGAGGGTGCTCTTGCTTGGAAGCTCTGAACACCCAGGAAATCCCTATCACATTGCATTATAAATAAAACGTTTAACTGCTTTCACTAATAGTCACATAACTACAGAATCATCTCACAGAAGGGCTTATTTTCAACACTTAACTGAAGTTTGGAGTAAAACCCTTATTGTATGTGGTAGTTTCTCATGCAGAATTTACCATACCGAGCCATAGTTCATTCAGAGATGACGTAAAAAAATGTAATCACAGAATGATTATTTTGATGTCATTATTGCCTAATTCACTTCATTTTGAAATATTTAAAAAAATTATTTAAATTTCTTTAATGGATAGGACAGTCGAAAGTATTGACAGGAAAGTGTGGGGAACAGAGAGAGGGCTGGATTTGTGTAGGACCTCGAGACAGGAATCGAACTGCCATGTATCAATGCACTAACCACTATGCCATTGATGCCGTCATTAATGTTATTTTGCATAGCTTGTCGGTGTACTCCGAACCCTCTGCCCCCACAAACAACATGGCAATTGACAATAATCGGCAAAAAATTTAAGGTGCTTTCACACCTAGACTTTTGTTTTGGAACCTTTCCCGTTTGCCCAGTTAGCGCGGTTTGTTTGGCATATGTGAATCCAGCAATCACTCTAGGATCCGCGCCAAAATAATCGGCCTGAGATTGTCTGATTGAGGTGGTCTGGGCTCGATTGAAACGAACTCTGGAGTGGATCGATGGCAGTGAGAAAGCAAAATGATCCAAGCCCGGCTATATCACATTATGGTGGTGTAATAGAGTAGGACAGGATGACATTCCTACCGGTAAATGTGCGTTTCATGTCAAATACGAAAGTGAAAGCATGCTAATAACGAGAAAGTGAAAGCTAACTAATAACGAGAGTTGTTTATCCGTTAGGAAAACTGACCGAACTGCAGTCTTATTTTTTCTGTTATTTCTTTCTATAATGTAAAGCCTATAATGCATAATTCTAACCAAGGGCTATGTATAAGAAAGTCTTACCTCTGATTTATATCTGGTGATGATGTCTGTGGGTGTCACCATTCAAAATTAAACTGCAGATTTTGCTTATAATGTCTTAGTGCTCATTGCCATAAATTAAAATAAGAGTGCATGACAGCTGAGCGGGACTCTGCAAAATAAACCGTGAAACTCTGACCAATGTGAGGAGACTTTACTCGCATGTGACTTGTTTAGCTAGCTCCTTTGGTCTGTTTAGAAACTTTGCAGTGTGAAAGTCAACAGCACCAAGTACAAAGTGCAACATTGTAGCTATTTTAATTCCTGTTTCTGAACAAAACAGATGTGAAAGCACCCTTAAATTACTTACTTTCTTTTTTAAATGCCACCCTGGGCAAAACCACCCCAAACATACAGTACCCCCTCACCATCCCCCAATAAATAAAGACACTATATAGTTGACTTTATATATATATTTTAAATATTTAAATATATATTTTAAATATATACATTTTAAATAATTATTATAAATACACTTAAATATATTTATGTATTTTTAATAAATATAACAATTTGTTTGTTATTATCATACAATTATTATTCTAACAAAAATCAAATAGAAATGAAAAACAATGTAAAGACACAACTGGAGTAATATTCTAAGATTTTTGCATGAATATTAATTATGGCAGTTCTATAGAATACAAAAAAAAAAAGTTTTATAGAATTATCTGTTGTCTTAGACCCGACTCATGACTGAGAATGAATGTTATTAAGTGTTAGTGACCTCCCTGACTCATTATTCCTACTTTCTGCTTCATAGCCATGCTTAGTCAAAGTAACATCATCATTATCATATGATATAAACCTTTAATTTTAACCTCAACTTGCATATTGATGCATATCAGCGTGCATGTACATGTACAGTCAACAACCGGGATCAGAAGCAGCGCGTGTGAGGTGTGCGGGAATGGCTTTCTGCACACATGCGTCAATTTGTTTTTACCAGTGTTGTTTAGGCTGCACCGTTGCACATAATGAATAAGAAACTTGCGCGTGCAAAAGACGCCAAATGTAAATGGCCCCTAACATCTTTATTCTGGGATAACAACTCTAAATTACCACACTTGCCTAAAGTAAATCTTATCTCAAAGCTTTTACTGGTGCACTTTTTTTGTTGCACCGTCTCCCCATGCCGCCCCAGTCCTAAATCCGCCACTGAGTGTATGTGTGTGCATGAGAGTGCATGGGGGTGTGCCAGTGATTGGTTGCAGCTGGAAGAGCAATCGCTGCATAAAAAAAATGCTGGATAAGTTGGCGGTTCATTCCACTGTGGCGACCTCTGATTAATAAAAATAATTAGCTGAAAAGAAAATGAATGAATGAATGACTTATAACCTTTATAACACTATACCACATTATAACCTTTTCTAACACGTGTCATGTGGCTTAGCACAGTGACTGAATAACAAACATATATTTGGGAGCTCTCTTTTTCATGGGATATTGTAATTTGATTCATTGTTATAGGAAAAAAAACCATTTGTATTGCTGGATAATGAACATTCAGCCAGTTGCAATAATGAATGCTGGTGTGAAAAGCCCTCTCAGTATATTTTAATATAAGACTCTTGATTGTTCATGACTGTTGACCATTATCCTCTACTTGAATTCAAGGATGGAGCTTCATTGTCTCACATTTATCTGCATAATTAGATTGTTAAGCCTTTAATTCACCATCCAAGCCTGGGCTCCTCTAATGAAGAAAAATGAATCTGCTGTGTTTTATTGAATTAATTTGCTAGTTTGCTTTCTCCCTATTTCACTAGATAAAGGCTCTGTGTGTTTTAAACTGAAAGTACAGTTTAGCACTCTTAGTTTTAAAAAAGGAAGAACTGGGCTTGAGGCTTTTCTGTAACATCCCAACTCAATCCTTCTCTATAGTCAACCTGGAATCAGCCCCAGCAGGTCGAGTGCAGACTAATGGATGGACTAAAATACATCACCTTTGTTGAAAGAGGAGGTGGAGAGGAGAGTTCTGGGAAAGATGGAGCATTTGAAGACGGCATGCAGAGAGATGCACAGAATCTTCTTATAGCGACTGATGGGATCTCAGTGATGAAAATCTGTGTGGATGCTAACAGGGCCAGGTCATTGTTCATATAGATAAACTGCAGTCTAAATTGGGACACTAAAACTGTGAAAAAACCTACATAAATAAGATTCAATCTTTCAGAACATTTAAATAAATGTTCTCTGGGGCTTTCTATTTCTTCATATATTGTAATGAAAGATTTTATTATATTGTATACAGTAAGGGTAAGTACATAAACTTGGAGTTATCTGAAAGGGTAATCTGAAATGTTGAGGATTTTGGCATTCCAGACATTATGGGCTAATAATATGGGGATGTAGTTCAGTGGTTTCCACCACATAAAACATTTGGCAGAGGAATTGGCGGTTCATTCCACTGTGGTGGCCCCTGAAAAATCCAGGACTGCGCCGAAGAATAGTGAGTGAGGGGCTGAAAGCATGATCCCATAAGCAAGTAAGCAAATTCAAATGATATGTTTAACTCGGGGTGTCCGCGGGGTCTTAAAAAGTAATAAAAGTTGATAAATCAAATATTAGAAAATTACAAAATGCATAAATATATTTATTTTCCTCCTAATATTAACAACGGCGTGCTCGATCTATGAGATTAATTTGGGCTGGGGTGCTCCCGCCTGGGTGATGTCATGTAGTTTGTGTCAAACATGGGAAGTTGATGTGATGCTCTCCACATAGAGCAAAACAGATGGGAAAATGTAAGTTTGCCTACTACTGGCTGGAGAAAGATGAGTTTAAACAGTGGCTAAAGCCTGTTGCTGAAAACAACTGTGTAATTTATTCTTTCAAGCTTTGGTTCTTCCCAGTTTGTCTGAGTTCTGTTGCATGGTTGTGCTCCATTGATTTATTTAACTACAACTGTTTATTAACAACTGTTTATTTAGTTAAAGCTTTGATACTGATTAGAACTTGAAGTGGCGATGAGGTTTTAAAATATTCTGAGAAGGTCTTTAAAAAGTCTTAAAAAGGTATTAAAATGAACTTTAGGATAACTGCATATACCCTGTAACTACTTCTAACTTCTCAGTATGTGCAGGTATTGCCCTCCTCAAATATTCAGCTTTGTGGTTTTAAGTATTTTTGTCTGTATTTCCAACACAATCTCATGGCAATTCGTAACTTTTTGATTTAGTGGCTAATTCGTATGAATTCGTGCGATCTAATTCATACAATTTAGTACGACTTGCTCATCCCCCAATGACAGTTGGGTTTAGGGGTGAGGTTAGGTGCCACGCCTCCTTTTTAAAATCGTAAAATTTCGTACGACTGAACTCGTACGAATTCGTACGAATTAGCCACTAAACTGCCAAAACGTAATATACTTGTGTTTTCTCGTGAGATCAGGCTGAAATATCTGGACTAGTCAATGATTCAAAATCATGCTGTGTGAAAAGAGTTCTGACCGAAAAATTAACTGGCGACGACCTATACAGGACAGCGGAGAGTTTGGGGAGGAGTTATTTTCCACAAAATCAGAATAAATAACGTTTACAATGAGATTAAACAGAAAGAAAGATTGAAAAGAAACACATTTGTTGCTGCACATTGCAAAAATATTTATTGACCTCCACTCTCAACTCAGAGTCAGAATTGTCAGTGATTGTTTCAATAGACATGCAGTGTGTATTCTCCTGTCACTGATCCATAATCCTGTTTGAACACAGGAGCAACTGAACGCTACACCAGATAGTCATGCAGTGTGAAAACAATGGTGATCTGATGACTTTGAAAACCATGCAGTGTGTATTCGGCATTACCTGACACCTCTTCTGACACCGCGTCCAACGACCAGGTAACAAAGCATGTCCTACACTACACTGTTACACAAATATCAACACATGGCAGCCAGTTGCCTCTTTCAGCTCATGCCATTGTGTGAAAGTCAATCCAATACAAATCCGTGTTCTGGCTTGTGTCCGATCAGTCTCTCATGCTCTCATTCACAAAACACTATTAGGATTTTTTAATGGTCTTTAATGGTGTTCATGTTTATGTTTGTTCTATATTAGGAGATTTTTGTCTCACTTTTAGCCAACTCCACCTAGTCTACGAAAACAACACATGGTGTTTGTCGTATGCTGTACAATCTAGACAACTAGAATCTGAACTTTTTCTTCTTCCTAGTTGAAAATATTGCCAAGAAGGCCTCTAGAAGTCAAACATCTGATCTCTGGACTTGGGGCAGATCAAAGAAGTTTCAGCTAGACGTGTCATCACTTCAAGTTCAGCTAGGTCTGCTAAAGCGGGATTAGCACAGAGCTACCTTATGAGAAACAAATAAATAAACTGTCAAATATGTTTACAGAACAAAATGAGTCAAAGCCCTACTAATAAAAGCAATTTCTGAGAAAATATTAGCTTTAAAGTGCAATATATAATGCTTTAACGCCCTCAGCTGTATTCAAAAGACATTATGTATTATTTTGGTTTTAGCCATAATTGGTACAATAGCAATGGTTTGAAGTATTCACATATGACTGGAAAGTGACTGGAACGCATTGAGGTCGGAAGTGCGGAAGTGTTACATTTCACTGTTGACTTTCCATAGCCTGATATAATGCTTACAATATTAATCTTCAAAATGAATACATTAAAATCTTTACAAAAATGCAGAATCTATAATTAATTTACCCTGTATTCTGTTTAAAGGTACCCTGAAATCAAAGTAGATGTATTTTGGGTCTCATTATCAATATGTTAGTAGGGTAAACCCAGTGTGAACAGTGAAAAAAAGATATAAGCTAGAGGTCTGCATCCACGGGTCCTGACCAGATTTCTTGTGGGGTGGGAATAGACTTCTAAATAAAATGCGGTAGCAGTCGTTTACTCTGGTGTAATTTAAACCGGAGCGCATGAATTAAGAATATAGCGTTCCAGAGTCCCGACGTTGTTTTGGAACAGCATATCTGTGATTTCCTCAGTTTTATTGAGCACCGGTACAACCAGTGCTCATGACTGTTACATGATGAACGCATGACAAGTCCTAACCCTAACCCAGTTTGTGCCTGCATCATCTGCATAATGGTCCTCAGAGCCGGCTTTACTAACATGGGAGAGCAAAGTGAAGATGCACTGTCCTTTAGCTTGCATCAGAAAACAGTTAGTTTAGAGTTAGGAAACCCACATCAGGCAAGTCTGATGTATGCGAGTCTTTTTCATGTGTCATAGAGGCAAATGGAAAAAAACATACACTTTGTGCAATGTGATAATACCTCAAAGTTTTACCCTTAAGCAGTCACAAGACTGGAACCTCAGGTTTAAGGCGACACTCATGTCTCATCACAAAGGAGCAAACAAAACTGCCATTTAGCCTACAATCTTGCACAACCTACAGTTTTATCTGTTATCTCTCTCTTTTGGTAATACACAATTTAAATGTAAGACTTTGGAAACCAGATTTCAATTTTGCGGGAGTGATCGTATCGGGTAGAAAATTATTGTAAGCGGGCAGTGGTTGAACTGAATATACAGCAGGAGCGGTTGGATGCTGAATAAAACCGTGTGAGCGTGGGACTAAAAAGACAGTCCCGTGCAGACCTCTAATATATAAGCATTCAAATTAGGCAGTTGTTACTTCTGTCAGTATGTATAAATTATTTTCCATACTTCAATTTCTCTCTCTCTATGCTGAGTTTTAGCTTAGCTTATCTAATATTTTTAAGGAAGTCTCTGTATATACACTTATTAGCTTGTCCAACATTGTGTAAAGCCTGCGACACATTAATGAGAACCATTGGAAGAGTGAACTTCTCTGTTATTTACTTTCTGAGCCAAAATCTTGGAAGTATAGCTGCAAGGTGCCAAATTAGATCCATGCTAAGACAGAGTCGGTAAGTATAATGAGCAGCCAGAAGTATTGTGTCTGACCCCCACTTAGTCCAAAAGAGATTTAAAAACACAATCATTCATTCATAAACATATGGCATATTAACTCAGTGGCTCTATAGTAATCTACACTGCCACAAAATCAATAAAGCAGGAATATTAAAGTGCTTGGCCAGTGCTGAAAGCTTCGAATTTTGCTGCTAGTCCTCATAGATCACAAATATCCAAGTTCATACAGCCAATTTCCATATAATAACTAGAGGCGAAAGGAGCATCTGCAGCTCACTGCGGTCTGCATCTGGCACTGTTCAGACGGATGTGCCATTACCATTCTGGACAGGACAGATGCTTCACACATGTCATCAGGTGACATCCTGCTAGTTGTCTCTACTAGCGATGTTTTGCACTGTTTGCCCTTTTGGCTGTGTGACAACAGAAGGCAGTCACCCTTAAAGGGACAGGTGAGCCAAAAAAAAAGAGGACATCATTTGCATTGTAGACGCACAACTGTTCTCTTCATTGCAATGCAAAATCACTTTAAGGTATATCCGCTTGTGAATTGAGAAAATTTTAGTTTATGACCATTTTAGTCATTTCATACATTAAAGTGAATTTTATATAAAATCATGGTGTACACAACAGTCTCTGTACTTGCTGCATCACAAACACCTATATTTGAACAGTTAAAAAATGTATTACAGTAAAAAATGTATTACATTCTGGCCATCGGATATTAAGCATGGATATATATATTGCGATTGGACCCAGAAGCTGCATTGCATGACCTCACAGTTAACAAGCGGATTGGGACCCACACACACAAACACATGGACATTTTATTTGATTTGATTTATTTTGAACAGAACAAAATCAGACATAAACATTTCTTTACCAAAAAATAAATTTCAACATGGTCAAAATGAAGTGGAATGAAGCACAAGCTTATTGTTAACATTGTTGACTTTGATGAAGTGTTTTGGACCCATATCTTAAAATTCTGAGAAAGCCACACGCTATCAATGAGTACATAGCACCTAATGAATCTGCAGTGGTCAGGTGGTACAAGTTGGTAGGTGTTACACGACTCCCAGTATACACGTTGTAATTGAGTTCTGAGGATCTGAGTGGTTTTTTGTAGTTGGAATCTCATAAATTTGTAAAAAATAAACCTACATTGTTATATTTTTCAAAATTGTTATTTATTTGTAGATGAGAATGTTGTATGATGCATGTTTGGCCCAACATGAGGATGTTTTTTTTTTTTTTAACTTTATATAAATAAAAAAATAATCATAATGTTGGTACTATTTGGATGAACAATTTTCATAAAGTGAATTTATTCCATGCAAACCAACATCCACATCCAGGATGGTAGTGTGTGCTTAACCTTAAATCGTGTTAAAACATTTTAGGCTGCGTTTTCACTAGTGCATTTTTCCTTTTATATGTATATTTTATCAAATTTACTTGCACATTTCTAATATATATGCATTTATGTTTATACTGGTTTTAGGAGACATCTCCAGTTACATCTCTGATAAGCCCACTTTATATTTAAAGGCTTATGATTAAATAAAAGTCCAAAAAATTTTGGTTTTAGGTTTTTTTAGATTGAATGGAAAAGATGGAAAGTTTATGAAAAAGCAGTCAAAATTGTGCATCATGAATGTTTGCTTCCTTTTAAAAAATAATCTCAGGACACATAACTACACTCTAAAAAGTTCTGTAAATTAACAGTTTTCCGTATTTTGTGATTGATGTTTTTATTTTTTCATTATTTATGCTTTTGAATTGCATGAGACCTTGATCTATCAACTTTTAACCTTAAAAAGTTGGAAAAGGGGAATTTTATAAACATATTTAATAGTTTAAAGTGATATATTGTCTGGGTTGGTGTTGTATTTTATGCTGCAAAAACCTAAGCTGCCAGTATATTTTTGTTATTTTAATGATTCATTTATTTATATATTATTTCTTAGACATTATATTATGTCAAACTACTAAAATGTCAATAAAAGTCTCTTTGTTAAACTGAAGAGTTGAATTTAAGATTAAAAGCTAACAGTGCAGAGATCAAAATCCCATTATGAAATTCACAACCGTAAACAGACGGAAAACACAAAATATGGAAACTGTTATTTAACAGATCATTTTATAGTGTATGTGAATTGCACAAAAAAGGTGGCTTCTTAAAACTAAATTAAATATCTTTGATATATTTAAAACAATAATAAAAATAGATAACCATTTGACTCTTCACCTCTGTAATTCCCTGGTTTGACCCTTGTCTGGCAGTTTCGAGCAGCATTATACTTGATCATTGCCTTCCTCAAACTGCACTGCCCCTCCATCATTTGGCCTCCTGCTGATTTATTGCTTCGCATTAAATTCTGTGACACAGTTTTTGTCTCAGCTGAGCAATTGGCCGCTTAAGCAGCTCTGCTAATTGATCCTGTAAGACTTGTAAATCATGCTGGTGTTCCTCTTTTCTGTCTCTCCCAGCCTGTGGATTAATCTCATTAAGAACTACATTACACTCGCCAAGGCGCATTACAACGCACTTTTGCAGCTTACAAGAGACTCGACCTCCGTGCAATAACTGAGTTGTGCAGACCAGCGTAAAAAAACTTTGGAAATTTCACAATAAAATATGATACACTGTTGTGTTGTATTCTATATTAAATATTGGGTTCAAAAACAGTGTATTCGATTGATTTTCATTATGGATTTTTTTGTTGCAAAAAAAAAAAAACAGTGATGTTTTCCATTATACACCCTAAAAATTGATTGCTCTTTGTTAAAACTACTTATTTTAATGAAATGAAACAACAAAATTCTGGATTTTTTTGGGGGGGACAACTTAATTGTTTTATGTTCAATCTACTTAAATTTATGAAAATAAGTAAGTAACTTGTTTCCTTCATGTTGTCCCAACACATATCGATTGTGTGGAACCTAGCTTTATTCAGTATTGTTTTTTTGCTAATGTAAACTAAACCTTATATTATTAATACAAATTTAAAACATTATTTTAAATATATATATATATATATATATATATATATATATATAGAGAGAGAGAGAGAGAGAGAGAGAGAGAGAGAGAGAGAGAGAGAGAGAAAAACAATGTAGAAAATAATGTTCAAATATGTCAAAGACATCTAAAGTGTCTCATTTTAGAATCTGCATTACATAAAAATGAAAGAAGTGATTTTAAATACATAGATTAAATACACATATGGCCACATAAAAAAAAAAAAATCCAGTTTGAACCTTTTTTCAAAATTGTCTCCAGAATGTGTCTGTAAAGTTTCAGCTCAAAATACCCATCAGATAATTTATTATAGCCTCCAAAACATGCCCATTTTGGTGTCTGACTACAGTGTAGTTGTTTTTGTAGCCTGTTTCTTTAAGTGCAAATGATCTCTTCACCCATTGCTCCCAAGTGTTTGTCTGCTTCTCTTGTGTTACATCAGATAAACAGCAGACAATGATAGAGACAGATATGGATGAAGCTGAAATACAGCTCGTTAGCAAAAAAATACCACGTTTATCTGATATAATTGTGGTGGAATTTATTCAAGCCTGTCTGAAACGATGAGTCACACACAAATGCTGCATCACATACAAATGCACACACAAATACTGATACCATGTGGCCGTGGTGAATATAGCGGTCTTTATTACAAACATGCTCTGTTTTAAACTTTTAAAACTTATGTATAAAATATATTTTATAAAAATTGCAGAGATTTAGAACAAATATTTTAATCTCAGTTACTTTGCAAAATATGTTCTGTGTAATTATAGAAACATGGTGCCTGTCAATCATTTCGGTGGGTGGGGAGAACCACATTCCTATAAAAAGTTGCAGTGGGCCTCAAAATCACTGAGATTTTCACTGAGAACTTTTAAAAAGAGACTTGTTGGGTTTATGTCTCTGTAATATGACAGTGGACACACGGTTCTGTCCAAACAGCTTACAAAAGTTGATTTTCATCATAGGTGCCCTTTAAGAGAAATTTAAGCTCACTGTAAATGCTTTAATTTGAATAAACATATTTTAAAGACAGCAAAAATATCAAATAATTAGACGAATATAGTGTAAACTGAAATCAGTTTAAATTAAATAACGTTTATTACAAAATAAGCTAATTTCAGGGAGTTACCAAGGAAATACTTATTTCGTTTATTTTATTTCCCGTGGAATAAATAAACCTAAATGTGACAGATTTTTTTCTTAAATAATTTAAAATTAACTTTTATAAAAATAATGTCAAATATGGCTGAATAATATTATACAGCATCATTCATGCAAATTAATTCAAATATTTATACAAAAATAATAAAGGTATTTATTTTGACCTGCAATCACTAAAATGTATAAAAGATTGTATAATATAAAAAGGATTGTATAATTTAAAAATGATATTTAAAACATTTTAACTTCTTGCTTGCTTAAATTACTAATTTACAATGAATTCATATTTTGGGTCTGCACTGTGATCCTTAAAAAGTGTCTTTTAATAAGCTATCAAAATATATATTTTTTTCTGAATATGAAGATGTAAATCAAGGTAAAAAATTATGAAAGTCTTTATTTTTTCCTCCTTAAAAGGTAATTAAACACAAAACTATGTTTTTTTATGCTTGAACTTCCTTTTTCATATGTGACTTGTCAATATTTTGTCAATATTAAATATCACCTGAAATAACAGCTCAGATAGGTAACACGAATATGAAAGGATTGGCTATGAAAGTTCATAACGCACAACATAAAAAAAGTCAAATTCAGTTAGTGCACCATTAAAATAAACATTAAATATAAAAGACAATTATCAAATATCCTTTTGATTGATCATTTCTATCTATGAAGTGATCAGTTACATAATGGCTCAAATAGGTTTTGACCCTTGCGTTGGTAATTGGATAAGTGTCTGTGGAGCCTTGGCTTTATCGGCTCTCTGTCTCTGTTGATGAAGTAAACTATCTGTATGCCTCTTCTGATGTAATGAGGAATCCGTCTCCACTTCTCTCTCCAGCTTATTATATGAAGGAGTTCTCCTGTTCTTCGATCAGTCCTGAAGTCCCGAAACAAGCCCATTGATCAGCCTGGTGTTATGCTTTCAGTGATTCATCAGCCTCATGGGTGCTTCTACTAGTATTGCATTAGTAAGCAGAGTTCCTCTTATGTTTTACACATTTGTGCGAGTAGTAAAACTCTTGATGGGGTTTATAGCTCATGTTGTATCTATATTATCCATCACAGCCGTGATAATGAACACGTCTGCCCTTACATCTCTTAGAAACGAAAGTTGATTCAGTCGTAACACAGCAAGACACTTCAGTTGTGACTCAAAAAGATCAATATTTCAAATGTGATATTGCTTTTGCTCCAAGCTGGGTGCTCGAAGATGTAAATCACGAAGCCAGGGCACTTTTGATTGGAATGAAGTGTAGTTTTGCTGTCGCCAGTGTAATCATTTCATTTGTTTGCATGTGGTAATTTGATTGAAAATTCCCCAAGACTCGCCAGAATAAAAGCTTCATTTATATGATGAATATTCATTACTCATGCAGTGATTCAGTGGTTATATTTAACAGTTTGTTTCAGTACGATCAAATGAAAGCTGTTTGTCTCTCAACGGGCAGTGTGTTAGGACAGGTATCTAAAATCCTTTTGCTGCAATTCAAGGCATGGCTCTTTCCAAAAAGCAGGCAACCAGCAAATTGAATTTCCCAAACAGTCGAAGTGAGGGAGCCGAAGTGCCTAAGTGCTAAGTAAGGTTCTTATTTAAGCCTTCGGCACTTATTGAAATACTTGATGAAGGATATGAAGTAGGTTTGCAGTGATTACCGAGAGAGCAAATGGGGTAAGATGTGCTACCGGGATGATACATAGTAGAGAAATTGAGCGTAAATCCCAAAGAGTTAAGCCAACTAATGCTAAACAATATACTCTTTTTATGTTGTAAATGTATTTCTTTCATGACAAAACTAAATTTTCAGTTGCCGTTACTCAAGTGTGTTTGTGGAAATTGTAATACACTTAATGTTTTATTTTAATTGCTCATTCATTAATTCAACATAATCTCTTACGTTTCAAATAATTAGAAATGTAGAAAAAACAGCAATAGTTTTGAGCTAGAAGTTTCTGTAACAATATAATATGGTCAAATTTGAACGATTTGATGTAGAACAAATTACTTATTTTAAAAAGAAAAAACTTCTACGGTCTATATCTAAAGTTCAGAATTCAATGGAAAGTGCAAAGAGAGAATTTGTCTTTACTTTTTTAAACCTACAACAAAACCTAGTAGGAACATCTTCTTGCTGGGTTTGTGACATTACAAAACCTAAATTTGTCATAAACCCAGCCCCCATACAAGATGCTTCCTTCAACTTGCTGTAGGTGGATAGCATCTGATGCGTTAAAAAAAAACAACATATAAATATAAAGTTGAAGTCAGAATTATTAGCCCCCCTGAATTATTAGCCCCTCTCTTTATTTTTTGCCCAATTTTTCCCTTATGGAGAGCAGTTTTTTAAAACACATTTCTAAACATAATAGTTTTAATAACTCATTTTCAATAACTGATTTATTTTATCTTTGCCATGATGACAGTAAATAATATTTTACTAGATGTTTTTCAAGACACTTCCATACAGCTTAAAGTGACATTTAAAGGCTTAACTAAGTTAATCAGGTTAACTAGGCAGGTTAGTGCAATTAGGCAAGTTATTGCATAACGATGGTTTGTTCTGTTGACTATCTGAAAAAAATATAGCTTAAAGGGGTTAATAATTTTGTCCTTAAAATGGTTTTTAAAAAATTAAAAGCTGCTTTTTTTTAGCTGAAATAAAGCAAATAAGACTTTCTCCAGAAAAAAAAATCAGATATATTTTGAAAATTCCCTTGCTCTGTTAAACATCATTTGGGAAATATTTAAAAAAAGAAAAAGAAAAAAAAAAAGGGGGGGGGGGGTAATAATTCTGACTTCATCTATATATAAACAGCATATATACATGGCACATAAAATGTAAATTGATTTCATTTTAAGTAGCTTGGGAATATTTAGCGTATATAATATATATTTAAATTGATATAAATAAGTTAAAAAATTTGGAGTCAGTAAGATATCTTAAAAAAATTGTCTATGGATATTTTTGTGTCTTTTTTTTGTTTTTTTTTTCACCTTTAATTTGCATAAGACGGTAAAGGTCACAAATAGGAAAGTATTGGGAGCAGAGAGAGGGGAGAGGTCGGCAAAGGACCTGGAGCTGGGAATCAAACTCGGGTCACCATGAGCACCAAGGTGCTATATGTCAGCGCACTTAACCACTAGGCTATTGGCAGCGACTGTGGCTTTTTTCTTTGACAAAATTGGCATCATCTTAACATTTACTCATAAGGGACTTCATTCAACCATTAAAATATTAAATATTAAATATTAAAATACGCTTACATAGGCCACTCAAAAACGAGAATGGTTCTAAATCTTCATGAGTTTCTTTCTTTTCTTGAACACAAGATATTTTGAAGAACATAGCCAATGAATTCCATCATAGGAAAAAAAACACAATGGCTGTGTCCGAAATTGCATACTTCCATACTATATGGTACATAAAAACCAGTATGTGGGACAAGTAGTATGTCTAAATTCATAGTATTCGAAAACAGTGTGTAAGAAGTACCTGGAGAACCCACTACTTCTGAAGTGTGCATCAGATGGACGCTAGGTTATCCCATGATGCACCGTGAGAGAATTCATGAATGGGAGTGAAGCGATGCAGCAGTCCTCTAGCAAATTCAAATTCAAATGTAGTACGTACTCGAGTAGTAAAGATTTCAGATGCATCCAGTATCAAACAGTCAATGGCCTACTGTTTTTTTTCCAACATTCTTTAACATATATCATTTTGCATTTAATAGAAGAAAGAAACTCAAACAGGTTTGGAACAAGTGTAGGTTAAGTGATGACACAATTTGCTTGAAAAAGCATGCTTAAATAACACTGCAACATTCAATCACAGCGAATCACTAACCTAATCTAAATGGATACGCCACCTTTGCACTGTAAACCAACTGCATGCATTAAGACATACTTGCAACAACTGACATCTTGATCTCTAAACCTCACAGCTCAACAACCAACCATGACTAAGCTTGAAAAATGACCTTGGCGTGGACGTTGTTGTGCTATACATTACAGTTTGCCCAGTTTTGTGATTCTGAATGGAGTTGATGTCATATCTGCTTAGGCGGGGGTGGAGAGGCTCTCATCGCCATGGAGATAAGAGTGCTTGATTTTTTTTTTGCATGAGTGGAGTGGCTTGTCAAGGTCAGGAGCGCAGAGTCTCTCGGCCCACACAGGAGAAGGAGGAGCAGGACATGCTGGTAATTGTTCACCGGGGAGGAAACCTACTCCAACGCTGTGACTGTAATGACAGGGACTAACTGTAAACAGGGACGCTTTCCTACTGTACCCCTTCAGTCTGTGCTGTGATGCGGAAGCATTGTAATTTACTTCAAGTACATCAAACTGTTTGGGCAACAAAACAAAAGCTCTTAGTTAGAGGTAAATTAAAACCAAACCTTATAAAGTACAACCCCAATTTCATAAAAATGGAGACATTTTGTGAAATGTGGCTCAGTGGTTAGCACTGTCTCACAGCAAGAAAGTCGCTGGTTTGAGGCATTTCTGTGTGGAGTTTGCATATTCTCCTTGTTTATGTGGGTTTCCTCTGGTTGCTCCGGTTTCCCTATGGCTATCTCCATGGCAATGAGAGCCTCTCCACCCCCGCTTAAGCAGATATGACATCAACTCCATTCAGAATCACAAAACTGGGCAAACTGTAATGTATAGCACAACAACGTCCACGCCAAGGTCATTTTTCAAGCTTAGTCATGGTTGGTTGTTGAGCTGTGAGGTTTAGAGATCAAGATGTCAGTTGTTGCAAGTATGTCTTAATGCATGCAGTTGGTTTACAGTGCAAAAGTGGCGTATCCGTTTAGATTAGGTTAGTGATTCGCTGTGATTGAATGTTGCAATGTTATTTAAGCATGCTTTTCAAGCAAATTGTGTCATCACTTAACCTACACTTGTTCCAAACCTGTTTGAGTTTCTTTCTTCTATTAAATGCAAAATGATTTATTTTAAAGAATGTTGGAGAAAACCAGTAGGGCATTGACTTTTTGATATTGGCTGCATCTGAAATTTAATACTCAAGTACGTACTACATTTGAATTTGCTAGAAGACTGCAGCATCGCTTCACTCCCATTCATGAATTCTCTCACGGTGCATCATGGGATAACCTAGCGTCCATCTGATGCACACTTCAGAAGTAGTAGGTTCTCCGGGTACTTCTTACACACTGTTTTTCGAATACTATGAATTTAGACAAACTACTTGTCTCACATACTGGTTTTAATGTACCATATCTTGTGTCCAAAGACATGCGCTGTAGGTGAACTGGGTGAACAAAATTGGCCTTATAGTGTGTAATTGAGAGTGTGTATGGGTGTTTTCCAGTACTTGGTTCATCTACTGCATTGAACAAATGCTGAAATAGTTGGCAGTTCATTTCGTTGTAGCCACCCCTGATAATTAAGGGACTAAGCCGTAGGAAAATGAATGAATCCTAAACAAGTTTTGATTTTGATGGCTGCATTTAAACTAAAGTTTAACACATTGTCACATCAACTTTACTTGATTTAATGTTTAATTGATTTGGAATTGAAGTCACAGTTTGCATAGAATGAAGGTTGGGACCACTTTTTTATTTTTAGACTCTGACGCAGTTTCTAGAGAAATGGAATATTAAATGAGCAAACAGTGGGCATGGCTTGTGTTTCGTGTAGTAAAAAAGTCATTTCATTCAGAAAGATCAGGAAAATGGTTTTGGGAGAGTTATTACAACCTAACAGACACCTTCTCACCACCATTCTATTTGTTGTCAAAACAGACAGTTGGAGGGCAGTGGTTATGTATGTTAATCAGTAAACATCTCTGAAATCTGATCCGGCTTTTTACTGATCCCCCTCCTCACTCGTCTTTCTCCCTCGTCCGCTGTTCACTTTCACTTTCTTCTGCGACTCCCCCAACCCCTCTTTACTTTAGTCCATGACAACCAACCCCCGTACCGGCTCTTAACTTGAGTCCGCGACACCCCTCCGCTATCCAACGCCGGTTATTACCCCACCCCACACCCCCCACTCTCCACTTTCGTGCACAACACCTCTACATCCTCGGGTAGCATGCCGGATCTGTTACCTCGATCTGTTCCGGGACCTCGCGATTCACAAGTAAGCATTGGTTAACATGCAGAGAGATAAACAGTAAGTAATTTAATAACCTGCTATGTTTCTTATTCATAGTTTCATATACACATAACCACAGTTTGTTATATCATCATAAAGAAAATCATGTTTATATAAACACTGTAAATAAGGTGGACTTTTTAATCTCTCCTTAATCCCTGTGTCTGAATGCAGACACAGTGGATAGCAGTGCTGCAGGTTTCTTTCCCTATCTATTCCAAACATTGACCCTGCCTGTAATCTGGAGGATTTTAAACATATTCGCCATACATACACAGTATTATGGATATAGGCGATGCGTCTGAATGGTAACAAACTCAACTGATAAAAGACAAAAAGTCTGCCATTCTCCAATTCTCCTACAGCTCTCCAGACAAAATGCTTGCTGCAAACCAACAACTTTGCTGTATCGGCCCTGACAACATCATGGGGAAAAACATGCAACAAACCTTGTGGATCATGGAAATAAACACATACGACCCATGCCATGCACAGACGCGGTTTCACCCAGTCATAGGGTCTCACAGCTTGGCAGGTCTGCCTTGTTTTTGAAAAGCACAAGCTCTCATAAATAACTAAGAAGAAAGGTCTTCTCATAGTATAAGAAAACTCTGCTATGGATAATATTGATAAACCGACGAGTCATTACTCCACTTGCAGATTCACGCTATGTCATTGATTTTGAAACCGCCCAAAAATTATTTTAAGGCTGGAAGATGAAATTAGCTCAAAATTATCCAGGTTTTTCCACAATTAAAGCTGACAGGTGCTAATGTTGTCTTAACTGATGCTCAACACACACAAATCTGTTAAAATTTCAAAAAAAGTACTTCAGGGTGCCTTGAACCTTTAACTGAAAACAAACAGGAAGTGCATTGTCAGATTTCAATTAAAGTTTAGATGGGCAAACATTTTTTTCCTTAATAACATGCACAGATGAAATGTTCACCACAGAACTAGCAACATGAGCTAACAAAGTCAATATGGTTAGTTTTAATTACATGTGTGTTTTAAAGTTTTACAAGAAAGTCTTTTGCCCAGTCTGATAATACAATACTTTAGCAGCTTAACAGTCTGTGATCATCATTAGCTCCTTTTACATAGACTTTTCCAGAATATTATTATGAAGAACTTCTGAAAGGGTCTGTATTTTACACAGAACGACATTTTAATGCAAAACTACTGAGGGCTACTGAGAGACAGTAGTGCACTTTCATCCCACTCATTACACAGGCAGATTTCTATCTACTCCCTGAATCCATTTATATTAGTATAGAAGTCCTGAATTCTTTGCAATTTTGCTTTGAGTTTCACAATTCTCTCATGACTCTCATGACAAATAAAAGTCAAACAGAATGGACAAATCAGATTCATGATATTGTTGCATTTTTGTGTAAGGGTAGGACCCACTGAAAGGATGGCTGTATGCTTTTTGTCTATTTTTGACCCCAATATTTCCCTTCTTATTTAATGATGTTAATAGTTAAAGGTGTGCTTTGGCTACAGAATAATCATTACTATTGCAGACATGTGTTTTATGTGTAGGCCTACGGATTTGCTCCTTGGTGAGGGCAGATGGAGCAACAGCCATGTCTGTAATTATGTATGATTATGTGTCTCATCGAGTGGGAGGGAAGGCGAGCTGTGGTTATGTAATTATTAATCAACACTGGCCATAACCCTCCGCTGGCGGCCAGGTACAGTAAAGTCCCTCATCAGCTCATAAAGTAAGAGCTCTTCAGGTGATGAGAGATACTGCCAACATTCAAATGTATTATAGATCAGAGGATGTACCTGCCTCACCACATTTACTGTATATAGAAGTATAAGAAAATATAGTCATACCGTTATAATTCATTTTGTAATATTTGTATAATAATTATAATAAAATATATATTGTAATAATGTAATAAAATACCATTATTATTGGTATAAACAATTTTTTGTTAATATATAGGAATAACGGTAGCAACAATAATACATTATAAATTGATTTTACCAATAGTCATTACTATACAATTAACACAATTGTACAATTACAGCCAATAATATGACAACAAAAATATAATATAATTATAATTAAAATTTTTATAATGTATTATTAACAACACTAATATAAATCTAAAAAAAATAAATCTGTATATGAAATGTTTTTTTAATTATTGTTAATGGCGATGAAAATATACCAATAATGATATATAAAATAATAATTTGTATAAGGTATTATCATTATTAAACATAGGGTTTTCTAGTAAATTCTACTTTCATGACAAACATGGCTGGCCCGGGTCAGTTTATTATACAGTTGAAGCTAGAATTATTAGCCCCCCTTTAAATTTTCTTCTTCTTTTTTTAAATTTTTTTTATATTTCCAAATGGTGTTTAACAGAGCAAGAAAATGTTCACAGAATGTTTGATAATATCCTTTCTTCTGGAGAAAATAGTATTTGTTTTATTTCAGCTAGAATAAAAGCAGTTTTAAAAAATTTTAACACTATTTTAGGGACAAAATTGTTAGCCCCTTTACACTTTATTTTTTCTTGGCTGTCTACAGAACAAACCATCATTATACAATAACTTAATTACCCTAACCTGCATAGTTAACCTAATTAACCTAGTTAAGCCTTTAAATGTCACTTTAAGCTGTATAGAAGTGTCTTAAAAATATCTAGTAAAATATTATTTACTGTCATCATGGCAAAGATCAAATAAATTCATTATTAGAAATGAGTTATTAAAACTATTATGATAAGAAATTTGTTGAAAAAGTCTGCTCTCTGTTGAACAGAAATTAGGGAAAAATAAACAAACGGTCTAATAATTCAGGGGGCGAACAATTCTGACTTCAACTGTATATTCCACACTAAATTCAGCATATTGGAGTCAGGGTTGGCAAGGAGGACCCAAATGCAGAATAGACAGGAGAACACAAGGTTTATTTACAGGAGGGACACAAGGCAATGCAGAAGGACAGTCCACACAAAAGTGCAGAGTGATGGCATGGAGAACAGGCTGGTGAAGGATGGAGACTCAGGATGATACAGATGGAAGAGTCTTGTGGGGGTGGAACAGGCTAGCAGAAGCTCAGGTTTGGGACAGGGGTGGCAAACAGATGGAATGTCAAGCCAAGGGGGATTCACAACTGCAGAGACTCAGGAGCCAAGTGACACAATTAACACAACAGGACTAGATAGCTGGGGAGACAAGAAAATCTAAAAGAAAAGCAAGCAAAAAACAAAAATGAACAAAGTAAAAACAAGAAATGTTTAAGAGGGGAAAAATAGAGCTTGAAAAATAAAATGAAACAAATAAGCAACTAAATAAAACTACTAAAACTTGAAAACAAAAGGCCAAAAGAAATAAGCTGTAGCTCGAAATAAAATAAAAAACAAAACAAAGCAAAAGGAACTAAAGGCGGGGGAAACTAAGACAATATAAAGGAAGCAGAGAGCACAACGAACAGGTGAACATAATTAGACTAAACAAGAGGGCAAGGTAGGCAGAAAACAAGAGAAAACAAGGAGGCAGGACATGGGAAGCACATGGCCAACACAACAAAAGAAACAGCCATGTGCTACTACACAAAGCAAACAAAGAGACATTAAACATACAAGAGTGGCAGGGCTGTAAGGGCTGGATCCTGGCAGTTGGAACATTTTCTCCCTTATCTTTTATTTGAGACCGCATATATACTTTAAATGAATCAAACAACTTCGAGCAAAATCCAACTAAAACAAAATTCAATTTGAGTCTGTTTCAGCAGTTCGAAAGAGCAAATCAAAGCCAACATTTTGGGGAGTTTGTTTTGTTTCTTAAACATCTTTGAGCTACCATTAGTCTGTGACAATTATGCAGTCGCTGGTAGTATCTTGGAACTCCTCCTTATATTATGTGTAATTGATTCGTATCTTACATCAATGGAGGTCAGAGAATAAAGCCACATCTATCCAACACAATAACACCAAGTTAGCAACTTGAATACACTGGAGAGTTGAGTAGCAGAGCTGCTTTAGATGCAGTCTCAGCCTCAGACATCACAACAAGCACAGCCCACAGACCTGTGGCTAATGTCTGATGCATATGTCGCACATTTCTGGAAACAGATTCTGTTTGCTGGTACTTAGTCATTCTCTGGTTTAAATATATAGGATTTTCAGTTATTGAGTGTGCAGCAATCTTAATGAGTCTGCATGGAAACCAGACTAATCGCATAAAAAAGCTGCAATGACAAGGAAGCAAATGCCAGGATCCAGCCCTTACAGCCCAGTCACTCTGTGTTTGATATCTCTTTGTTTGCTTTGTGTATAGCACATGGCTCAGTCAGGATCAGTATAAATGTCTATGTAATTCCGGTGACACTTTAGAATAACTATCCGTTATAGCTAGTTAATAGATACTACTAATACTACTAATAGATAATAAACTGTTAGTTAACGGGTTATAAATTACTTGTTAAATAAAAGGTAATAGTTAGTTAATTATTTATAACTGTGCCTTTTAGATAGCCAATAGATAACAAGCTGTTAGTTAAGAAGTTATAAATGACTTGTTAACTGTATTTTAATAATTTATAATTATACCTAATAAATTGGTAAAAGATCACAAACGAACTGTTAGTAAATTAATGACTAAAGACTTGTTAAGTATCAGTTAATAGTTTATATATGTTACAAGGACATTATTCTAGCTTTTAACTACTAAAGTTTCACTGGTTTTAGTAGATGTTAACAAACTATGAATAACTGATCTTTTAAATGTAAGTTAATATATTTATTAGGTGCTAGTTATTAGCGCTTATATATGTTATTGGGACGTTATTCTAGTTGCAACTATTCCTCATTTATTAACTGTTAGTAAATGAGGAATAGTGGCAACTAGAATAATGTCCTAATAACATACATAGGCTAATAACTAACGCCTAACTAATATATTAACTCAAACTTTACAGATCAGTTGTTCATAGTTTAACCATCTACTAATACCAGTGAAACTTTGTAAAATAGAAAATGGATGAAACAAGTTCAAGCCACAGAAATTTGATTGGCTCAGAATATGTGTTTCTATACATTAAACACAAAAGAATACAAACCCATGAGGTTTGGGCACATATTGTATTAAACATAAAAACGAAACTTTTTATAACTTTTCTTAAAAAAAAAAAAAAAAAAAAAAATTATATATATATATATATATATATATATATATATATATATATATATATATATATATATATATATATATATATATATATATATATATATATATATTAGTCAAACAGCATCGGAGACAGTTCTTGACCATTCCAAGTGCCCAAAACTCCCAGACCGTAAATCGTCAGTCTGAGCTCTGGCTGGTTTAGATGTATCCTCACCTGTAGATTGCTTGCAGTGAACTCATATAGACTCGGAGGGGGTCACACACTGAACAAGAAGCGCAACATCTTTTAAAGCTCTAAACATTCATTATTTCAATGTCTGTCTGTGGCAAATAGAAAGTCTACATGTGCGACAGTCTGGAGAATGCTGACAGATGTTTGTGAGCAGATGTTCTTCTCTCACAGCCAGCATCGTAGTTGTGTTTAGGGGTACTTGTGAGATGCCTGACACATTTACAACCTCACCTTTTGCAGCATGGGGGTGTTGGAATGTTTGAATGCATTATACAGTATGTCACTGAGCCTTTTTGAACTTATTTTGCCCTCAAATGAAGAACGAAAAAAAGTGAAGTATGACAGCAAATTTCTCTTCTTTAATCTTCTGTCCAAGACTGCAGTGCTGTTGATGATTTTAAAAAGAACAGATCAGCCAAATACAGGTTCTGCTCATCAATACAGATGAATTTTACAAGGCAGGCATCATTGACATCTTCTTTTAAAACTATTTCTTCTTGAGGATGTATAGGTGCATGGTCTTTGTAAGTGAACATATAACAAGGTCATTCTCAACCACAGACTTGCTATAAACCTTATGATGGATCAAGAAGGCAGTTTTTGTGTGTGGGTGTTACTTTTGACCTCTGTCATCTCATATAATGGGAGTCTTTGACGGCCACAATAATAATATAATGAAAGCCATTCCTTTCTAAATGACTGCAAGCCACCTCTTGAGGTCTGATTTTTGTTATTCAAGTCTGTAGGAGACTAAAAGGACTAGATGCTTGAGACAGTGAGAGTAAAAGAGGACACATTATGAAAATCAAGCTTCACCATAGGTTTTTTGGGGCAGTTTGGATTTTGCTCTATTACATGTAGAGTGGAGGAACTATGACGTACGTTTGTATACAAACACCTAGAAGCAAGTTACTATTTTTGTAGTTCCGGTTCCCTCGTCCTAAAGTCAATACATTTTGTATGGAATTTTGGTTAAATCACTTGGCAACCACAAACTCAAGATACTTTCATGCTTTATTCTATGACATAAAACACATCAGTTACATCTCACTCTTGATTTTTAAAATTGGTTAGGCTTCTTTAAAAAGACGTTTGCTATCAAGTTGTTAAATGGGAGTACAGGCGTGTCGGAGGCATTATACGTCATCAAGCTGATCTGTCTGGAATGCAGCCCACTTGCATTGGGCATTTGGATTTGTCTGCTAGTTTCATAAATAATATTTTATTGTTTGTAGTATTTTTCTAATTGGGAATTCATATTGTGTGTAGATAATGCATTCACTTGTGGAGACTGTCAAGACAGATTAATTTGTTGGTCATATATTTTAAATAAAGGATTTTATGAAGATACTGCTTACCACTGCAGTCTGTCTCTTCCCTGCTCTCAGTAATGAAAATGTGTGAAGAAAATTGTAATAATACATAAATATTAACTGTCATTTTAATATGATCAATTGATTTTTCGTCTTTTATTTCTTCATTTGAGCACATTTAACTATCAGAACTGCAATATTTACACTCCTTTTTAAAATAAAAATTCATTATGGAATTTGCAGGCATTTGATAGACTTGTCCTTCATGCCTCATTTCTGTCGTCTATTACTAAGGTAAGCGGTCTGCACGCGCGCATTACACTTATTTAAATATGTCTATTGATAATACTATGTAGGCACATTTATAAAGCACACAGTACGTGTTTTAAAACTTTTACAATAACCGTGAAGCAACAAAATATATATCCCACGTTTAAAAAAAACTAACCAAAAGGTAGGTCTATATACAGATGTGTTTTTTTGAGTATTTGTACTTGTTTATAAAATATAGCGTGGATTATAATATAATAAACCAAGAGAGTCCATCTTTGTCATGGACCATATTTCTAAAAATAAGCTTAAAAAGTTTTCTGTTTTCCAGTTAAACAAAACATGTAAGCGTAATGAACAGTGTTTGAACACAGAGCTTATTATTTGCAATCTTCAAAAAGCCTATAGGAAAATCTTTTTGGGTTTTTATCGAGAGAACCAGTTTTGTGCTAGCAGCCGATTAGCCTACAAGGTGATGTCAAAGTTCCTCCACTTTATGTCTTATCATATATTTTAAAAATAACTTTTAAGGGCGTTTATCTTTTTTTATTGAATAGAATAGAAGAAAGTTCAGAGAGGGGAACAATCATCCAAGGACCTTGTGTCAGGAATCAAACTGGGATTGTCTCCCATTTCAAAATAAAAGTCCCACTTACAAAGTTAAATATATAAACTTATAAATAATTAATGGTGAGTTCAGACAGCATGATTTTAGCCACGATGTTGGCGATCACCAACAGCCAATGAGAGAGCAGCATCCACTAGCATGGGTACCTGCAGGCCAGCGGAAGTTTGAGGGAGAACTTAAAAGCGCTCATTTTCAGTTTATTTAGACCCAAGAAATGAAGTAAACACTAGTGGAAATTTGGCTGGAGCAGTGTATCTGTTTGACATGTCATCTGAGCAATATCACAACTGGGTCAAAAAGAAAGTTGAGGGGAAGTTGCTAATTCCCTTCAAATTCAGGTGGGCAAATATGTAAAATTTCTTTCTCATTATGTAGTTAATAACAAAAGATATACTATGTGTTTTTGGTTGTGAGATGTAGTTTGGACGAAGTTGTCGGCGATTCTTCCTATTTCAAAGTCATGCAATGTGAAACCCCCTGTTGCCGATCCATCTTGCAGTATAAATACTGCACCAATGAAACGCTACTCCAGATAGTCATGTTGTGTGAAAACATCTGTGACACTTTGAAAATCATGCCGTCTAAACACGGCATAAGGGAGAAAAATGTTTATTGTTGTCTGACTAGGAAATATTGTGGATTTTTAAACACAGCCCGAGGCATGCATAATAATGATCCCAGAGCAACATATCAGTTTGTGTTTTGGCTAGTAATCTCCTTATGTTGTGATTACTCATATGTTCTGGACTACGTAGAACCTGAACTAAAGTACATGCAAATGATGAGTCACGCAACAGTCTGTTTTGTCTTCTGATTGGACTTTTGCCCAATGAGGTTATAAAAACTTAAAAATAAGTGGAATTTACACAAGTACAAGGAAGCACCGGTGTCTGAAGCTTATGTTATGCCCATTTTTATATACCGATCTATTATTATTTGATTATCACCAGGTATACCCAGATTTTCTTTATTTAAGGCACCTTTAAAAAAAGGTGATGGAAACCCATTATTTATTGTGGAACATGTTTACTTTCAGCATAATTCATAAACAGATTTAAAATGCACTGCATAGACTGGAGACTGGAGAGGTAATAGTTTAAATATTATATAATTATGATAAAAAAAAAAAAATATATATATATATATATATATATATATATATATATATATATATAAATATATATGTATATTAGTAATAATAATGTTCAACTCTAGTTTGAACATGTAATGCGTTGATCAACAATTAGTCATTTCTTACATTTTGACTGTAAGAGATTTGCTTGTGTTGTTATTTCTGGAGTATCAGATTAGAGTAAAAGTTCCACCTTCTTCTGAAAAGCAGAATCTCATTTGCATTTAAAGGGACACTCAGAAATTAGTGTGTTTTTGTTCACACCCAAATAGGGGCAATTTGACAAGCTATAATAAATGATCTGTGTTGTATTCTGAGTTGAGGCATCGCATATATATTTGACATTTTATGAAAAGTGAAATAATATATTACCTTTAAGATTATGAGTTCTTTATAGCAAAATATTTATCCCACAAAAGATTTAATCTTTTAATCATTTGCCCATCTATCTAGACATTGCGGTGCATGTCTGTTGTGTGCCTTGGCTTTCAGGCTGGGAAGTATCTCTGGGATCAGTGCGCTCCATCTTAATCTGTAAAGTGGAAACAGGTCCAGTTTACTAATTTAGAGCCTCACTGGTGGCCAAACACACACTGTTTGGAGATGGTCCTGAATGCTCCTCTGGTTTGGCCTGTTGTGAAGGGTCTTGCGAAGGTGTGCCAGTTTCTACTCTTGGTGCACAAATAAATAATAGCCACAATTTGTCTCAATAAATGTCCCCTTGTAAAAGGATGACACTGAGGGAAGACGGAAAAAGCAGGATGAGTGAGTGATGAAGTGATGTGTTGGATTGAGATGCTATTATGATTCTTCACTGTAAAAATAATAAGAGATTGCTTGAAATTCTTTGCATTTGCTGGATTTATTAGATGTGGATTTGAGTAAAATGTTAATATTCGTGTTATTTTGTAAATGTCTGATAATATTTCTTCGAAATTTCTAATAGAAATATTGTATTTCAGAACGTTTTATTCTTCATAATTAGACAGTTGGTCAGAAACTATATTTATCTTTTGTTGTGTTTGAAAATCAGGGTTATTCTACCTGATATAATTCTTTATAGGTTATAAAATATGATATTATGTTGTCTAAATGAATATGTAGAGTATGTTTAAGTGATTTCTAACAAATATGTATACATGCATGTTGAAAAAATGTTTCTGGTGTTTAGTTATTAATGGCAAACCCTGAGAAATAATAACTTTGAAATGCTTTCTTAAATTATTTTCAGAGATGTTTATTATTGCTTCACCTTGGCAAGATATTTTGGCAACTCTTTATTTTGATGGTCCATTTGAGTATTAGACTATGCTTAATATCTAATGATACTGCTGCTAGACATTTAACTTACTATAAGAAACTTTGCGAGTACATGTCAACTTACACTAACCCCAACCGTAACCCCAACCTAACAGTCTACTTACAATCTAATACGAATTACTGTAGTTGGCATATAGATGCAATGCAACTTAAATTCAACAAACGGACCATTAAAATAAAGTGTGACCGATATTTTAAATGTTTTCAAAAAATATTAGAAAGTACAGTATAACAGTCCTTTAATATTGTGAAATATTAATACATTTTAAAATATATTATCTATATGTTAATATAAGTGCAAAGTATTCCTGTAATGGTTAAGCTGACGTTTCTGCCGCCATTTCCCCATTGTTTCATGTCACATGATTCTAATATTTTACTCAAGACTAAAGATTTGATTCAGTGTAAAGCTGCTCTGGAATGATAATTTTAATGAAAAATGCAAATAAACTTGAACTGAACTGAACTGAACTGAATTGAATTGAATTTAATTTAATCAAGAAGCAAGAATATCAGTGTTATGCTGCAGTTATTTTGGATATTGTGATACATTTTTTCAAGACCTATTATGAATTGGTAACACTTTAAAATAACAGTACATGAGTAATGATGTATTAATATGTAAAGTAATTTTTTCTTTATTATGAATTAATGATGAATTTAGGTGTGTGCTAATCATGAACTAACTTTAACTACAACATGAGTCACAAGAGTTCATGTGTGATCAACGGCGAACTTGTTAGTACATGATTGTTAATTAATGTATTAATTAACATTTTAGTTTAAGCTAAATGTAACCAACATGAGCTAATGAACTGTTAATGTATAACTATGTCATGACTTTACTTGGACAGGCACATCATCATCAACTCATCCTTAACTACTCATAAACTCCTGTGATTAGCTGTTCATGATGATGTTGACACTGTTCTATTGTTAGTTAGTGTAAACGCACTAGAAGGACGTGCATAAGGAGTTCATGAGTAGTTAAGAATGGGTTAATAATGATGTACCCCTCCAAGTAAAGTCATGATATTATTATACATGAACATATCATGAGTTTGTGATGTTTAAATTAAGCATAAACTGTGATAATTAATACATGAATAACAAACAAGCATGTGCTAACAAGAAATTAAGGTATAGCCTTTAATCACACATGAACTCTTGTGACTCATACTGTAGGTAAAGTTAGTTCCCACCTCATCTCATCGTTAGTTCATAATGAAGTAATGTTTAGTTTGTATATTAACACATCAATATTCATGAACTGTTATTGTAAAGTGTTACCTATGAAATTTATTAATGCAGTCTAGCTGACTAAATGTAACTGAGACACTGAGTAAAAGCAGATTAAAAGGTTACTGACCTCTATTTGATATTACTGGCTGCAATTCATCCCTACCAATTAGTTAAAAACACAGTGATGAAACTGATCGTCAACTGTCTAGGTAAAATCAGTCCTGAGACATTACCACATATTAGTTACGAGCATCATTCATGCCATTCGTCTTTATGAACTTACAAGCAATATCCACCAGAAGCTCAAAAATTCCCATCATGCATCTGACTTCGTCCGTACTTCGCATGCATATGAAGCATGATGTCAAAGCACAACATCCAGCACTTGGCTCCGTTTATATCTGTTGCAATGAAGGAGAAGAAGATGAATAATAAGTGGCACCTCTTAATGAGGGCACTGATTACACACAAAGCGCATCATCAATCAACAGGAGCGTTTCTGCTTTAATAGAGCCAGACAAATGCAAAAAGGGGAAAACTGAGAGCTGCTCGAGCAACAGGCCTCCCAGCTTTTATTATCAGTCTCTCTGCAATGTTAATATGAATTATTTGTGCCATTATACCGTCGAAAGAGTCGCGGCACAAGGAAAGAATGTTGATTAGCAGCAGCAGATCTGCAGACTTTCTTAGAAATGACTGCCATCGAGAGAAGAACATGATCGGATTAATTATGCTGAGCTGCTTTCTAAAATTGAGTCTAATCAATGACCTTAAACTGAAGATACTCGCACAGAACTGACTAATGCAGATAAAAGTATAATACAGTGCAGAATGTGAGCATAAAATAACAGTACTTTACAGGAAGTTATAATATAACTGTATACTCGACAGCTTTTTAGCATATAAAAACAAAATAAATACTTGATATGAAGATCTTCATGATAAGACAAGTGAAAAACTTTTTAATAGTTTAAAACGTGCCCGAGTTGAAAGTATATGTTTACATTCTTATTATTATTTTGTATTGAATAAATTCATATTATTGTTATGAAATTATTACTAATTAGAATAACAGAGAGATCATCAACAATATGGATACAGGTAAATTAACATTGCTGATATTGCTTAATCTCAGTGCTGGATTTAACACTGTTGATCACAGCATACTTCTTCATAGGCTGGAAAACTGGGTCATGCTTTCTGGGACGGTCCTCAAATGGTTCAGATCTTATCTTGAAGAGAAAGGTTACCATGTCATTGTAGGTTACCATAGGCCAAGATGGACACCCATGACATGTGGAGTCCCACAAGGTTCAATTCTGGCACCTCTCCTGTTCAACCTTTGCTCCCACTGAGTCAAATAATGAGAAAGAACCATATCTCTCACTACAGCTGCCCTGCTGCCTAATGACTACAGCCTGACTGACAACCTCTGCCAATGCATTGACGAAATTAACAGTTGGATGTGCCAAAGCTGTCCTTCTTTTCTTCTTTCTACAAAGACAAAACTGAAATCATTGCATTTGGTAACAGAGGTGAGGTTCTCTAAATGAATTTTACCTTGAAAAATCAAGTCAAGAACCTTAAAGAGCCCATATTATACATGAAATAGGGTCATATCTTGGTTGTAAGGGTCTCCAACAACAGTCTAATATGCATGCAAGGTCAAAAAACACTTTCATGGTCTTATAATCTGCATTTATTTTTAGCTAATTATTCCAGCGACTCCTGTATGAATCGTCCAGTGATTCATTTGTTCCCAAACCCCTCCTTAGCGCGGAGCTAATCTGCGCTGATTGGACCGATGACAGTCTGTCGCGATTGGTCGACTGCCTTCGGTCAGAGAGGGAAATGGCCAATAGCTAATCAGCAATTTAAAAAGTAATCACAGTTCATACACGCTCGATAGTGTAGACGTGGATTTTAGCTGCCACACTATGGCGAGTGGATAGTGCCACGGATAACCGAACAAAGGAGACAGTCGTGTACTCGCCATACCACACACACACAAAAACACACACACACCTCCGGATGACAACGCTCCCGCTTCCGCCCGCACCCGCCAGGTTTTAGCCTGAGAACCCGCTTCGTTTTCTGCCCGCCGCGCCCGGTCCCGCTAGAGCGGAGAACACAACCAAAAATCACCCAGTATACAGTCCAGACAGCCAAGCTGTCTTCGCTCTCTCTCTCTCTCTCTCTCTCTCTCTCTCTCTCTCTCTCTCTCTCTCTCTCTCTCTCTCTCTCTCTCTCTCTCTCTCTCTCTCTCTCTCTCTCTCTCTCTCTCTCTCTCTCGCTCTCTCTCGCTCTCTCTCATACGCGCGCGTGCGCACTAACACACACACAAGCACCACGCAGACTCTCTCTTTCTAATTCGCATAGCAATATCCGTGATATTGCTAGACAGCCCGCTACCGTCCCAAATTAAACCCGTTACCGACCGCTCCCGCGATTTATTAGGAAATTTATTCCCGCGGCTGTCCCCGCGCCAGATTTCTGCGGCGCGGGAATAAATTTCCGAATAAATCGCGGGAGCAGAACTCTAGCACGGAGCTCCATAAACAAACAGCACGCGTCGCGTTTTAAACGTGACTTTGCACGCGATAAGAGAATATAGCCAGTTAACCTGATACAGTACACGCGGTTACAAGTAACAAATCACAACTAAATACATTTGCAAGCTAGAGTAAACGAGGCAACAACTTTAACCGCACGTACTTACACTTGAGAAATGGAGGAAGAAACCCATCCTGACGTCCATCAGTTACTCTTTACTGATCCTTCCTTTAACAAACTCAGATGAAGTATTCTTTGTAGCATGTAGCTTCCAGAAGTTTCCAACTGCTTGGTTATAATGCTGATGTTTCATCTTTGGGTAGAGACTCAATATCATGTCCATCTGCAGTGTGACTTCAATCGACCGGCATGTTTGTGGGTGTGCGTGTGTTTGTGGGTGTGTGTGTGTGTCTGGGTTTCTGCGTCAGAGGGCGGGGCCTCAGGTTTGAAATCTCCCGGGTTTGCGCGTGCACGTGAATAACTTGGTTTCGTTCGTACGTCATGGCGAAACACCTAATGAGTCGGTATCAAGGCGACTCGTTTGAAGCACTATGAGTCGACTCTTTTATAGATGAATCAACCGTTTTAAACACTGTATTCTTACAGATTTAAGCCTTAGCTGGATACTTCACTTCACTTAGAGCTGTGTTACACACTACATGGAGGGGAATTTTCAAAAACCCATAATATGGGCTCTTTAAAATCAAATGTTAGTTTTAATAGTTATGACAAAGCAACTAAAATCAGCATCAAAAGTCAAAAAGTCAATCAAAAGTAACTTATGGCCCGTTTCCACTGAGTGGTACAGTATGGTACGATTTTATGGCTATTTCTACTGTCAAAAGGTACAAAAAGGCGAACCATATTGTACTACTTTTGGGTACCCTTTTGGAAGGGTACCTAGCACAACAAAAGTGTACCAAAAGGCGTAGTAAGACGTGCAGCTGAACGCTATTGGTTTACAGAGATACGTCACTCATGCACAAGCTATTTGACAGCGCTCCTGCAGCCTGCACCTGCGCGTGCACGATGACTGGAGAGATCCAAGTGCGCACGTCCGCGTCATGTTTATATTATTTTATTAGTTCCGGTTCATTTTTTTTTGACAACAAAATTAATTCCATTCTATTCCATTAATCCAAGAAACAGATGAAGAAACATTTAATTCAGAAAAATTAAAATGTACAAAATGCTGCATTCATTAGCAAGGTATCCTTGTTGGTTTATCAAAACAAACTGGAGGAATACTTTTTATTAATAAACCAGAGCCCATGGCCTATATATTTAGGTTTAGTAATATCTTAAATATTTTTCATGAGTGGATTTTTTGATGGACTGTGTTATATAGTTCTATTTTTATAATAATAATAATAATAATAATAATAATAATAATAATAATAATAATAATAATAGCTTATTATTATTATTATTGTTATTATTATTGGTAATATTATTATTGCAACAGTTGTTGTTATTATTATTGTTTTAAATGTCAAAATTCAAAGGTCTAATGAGGTCAAATGACAGAAAATGTTATTAGTCCCCTATAATAATTATAATTTTCATAATTGTACATGCTTGTTCTATTTAATTATGTAAAAAATGTCTTGGTTCCTTTAGGTGCTAGCTTTTAGAAGAGAGCCATTTTTCAGCCATTTTTTTTGTATAATTCTTAGTTGTTTTTATTTCTTATACTTTTATTGATTATGTATGATGTGAAAATGTGCTATATAAGTAAACTTGCCCTGACTAATATTTATTATCTAATAATTGATTGATATCTGAAAGAAATCATAAATGTGCAGGCAGTGGAACCTATAGTAAATTGGCCACTCAATTAAAAAATGGTACTCGACAGCTTTTTATCTCTCAAAGCCTCTTAACTGGAGCCATGGCTGAGGCTAAAAGTAAAAAAAAAAAAACGTATGTATGTTTTGGGTTGAGGAAAGTCTAACGGTTTGTGCAGATAACACCAAATGTTGTTAATAAACAAGAACGGGAAATAAGATTTGGATAAGTCTCACAGGATCCCTTTTATATTTGAGCTATTCGATTTCTAATCCTCCAGCACTATTATAAGATATCAGAAAGAGGCTGAAAACACTTCAGTATTGCAATGGCATACCTCCCCAGCTCTTTAACCAACCACGTCTGTTCACTTTCATTTCATTTCAGAAACTAGAGCTTCTGTGGGTTTAGATGCAGTAAGATTACAACAGTAATTAATGTTTTTTAATTAATGTTTGAATGTGATGTTTCAGGGGTCTCGAGGTTGTCACATTGTTAAGGTTTTACTTGGACCTTCATTCATTCATTCATTTATTTTCTTGTCGGCTTAGTCCCTTTATTAATCCGGGGTCGCCACAGCGGAATGAACCGCCAACTTATCCAGCACGTTTTTACTCAGCGGATGCCCTTCCAGCGGCAACCCATCTCTGGGAAACATACACACATATACATAAGCACACACGTACACTACGGACAATTTAGCCTACCCAATTCACCTCTACCGCATGTCTTTGGACCTGTAAATGTTTATTTCTTTATCTAGACAGGTTTATTCATTCAATATAATGCTATTTTTTGTGCATCCAAGGAGGTTGATTAATACAGCTAACGGTCTTATCAAACAGAATTGTGGATTTAATCAGTTCAGTATTTAAAGTTCTCATCTTTGGATTTAATTTTCTGAAAATAAACCAATGTATCAAAATTTCAGTGTGTAAATGAGTAAAGATTCATGTCCAAAATATTTCCTTAGTTTTATTGTTTGAATATTCATTTAATTTTTAAATAATGTGTATTATGTTTTTAATCAGTATACCAATCTGTTTCTCATGATCAAAAACTGCACCACAGAATAAAAAAAAAACATTATAGTTGTATATTCTGGTACAATATTATAAGTACAGTGGGTACGAAAAATATTTAGACTTTCTTAAAGTTTTCACTCTTTGTTATATTGCAGCAATTTGCTAAAATCATTTAAGTAAATTTTTTTCCTCATTAATGTACACACAGCACCCTATATTGACAGAAAAACACAGATTTGTTGACATTAAGGTCGTAAATATTCTGACCCTTTGCGTTGACACTCATATATTTAACTCAAGTGCTGTCAATTTTTTCCGTGCATTCTTGAGATGGTTAACCTCATTTGAGAGCTTGAATAGGAAAGCCACACATCTGTCTACATAAGACTTTACAGCTCGCAATGCATAACAGAGCAGATGAGAATCATGAGGTCAAAGGACCTGCCTGAAGAAATAAGAGACAGAATTGTGGCCAGGTTACAAAAAATAAATTCAGCTGCACTTAAGGTTTCTAAGAGCACAGTGGCCTCCATAATCCTTAAATGGATGACATGTGGGATGACCAGAACTCTTCCCAGAGCTGGCTATCAGGGTAGAAGAGCCTTGGTGAAAGAGGTAAAGAAGAACCCAAATATCACTGTGGCTAAGCTCCAGAGATGCAGTCAGGAAAGTTTTAAAAAGTCCACCTATCACCTTAGCCCTCAGTCGGGGCTTCATGGCAGAGTGGCCTGACACATGAAAGCCTGCATGGAGTTGCCAAAAACACCTAAAGGACTCAGAGACTGTGAGTAAAGACATTATCTGGTCTGATGAGACCAAGATAGAACTTTTTGGCCTTAATTCTATGCAGTATGTGTGAAGAAAACCAGGCACTGCTCATCACCTGTCTAATACAGTCCCAAAGGTGAAGTATAGTGGTGACAGCATCATGCTGTGGGGATGTTTTTCAGCTGCAGGGATAAGTGAGTGGTTGCTATCGAGGGAAAAATGAATGCGACCAAGTACAGGGTTATATGAAAACCTTCTCCAGAGTGCTCAGGACCTCAAACTGGGCCAAAGGTTTACCTTCCAACAGGACAATGTCCCTAAGCACACAGCTAAAATAATGAAGGCGTGGCTTCAAAACAACTCTGTGACTATTCTTGAATGGCCCAGCCAGAGCCCAGAAATAAACCCAATTGAGCATTTCTGGAGAGACCAAAAATGGCTGTCCACCAATGTTGACCATTCAACCTGACAGAACAGGAGAGAATTTGCAAGGAGGAATGACAGAGGATCCAAATTCAGGTGTGAAAAAAAAAAAAAAAAAAAACGTGTTGCGTCTTTCCCTAATTGACTCATGGTTTAGATAAAAAGGGTGATTCTACTAAATACTGAGCACAGGGTCTGAATACTTTGGACCATGTGATATTTTAGGTTTTCTTTTCAATAAATCTGCAAAAATGTCAACAATTTTGCGTTTTTTTTTTTTTTGTCAGTAAAACTTAATGGGGTCTGAATACTTTTCGTGCCCACTCTACATGTATAAATACAGCTAGTGAGTGACCAAAATAATTATGGATATAGATTGTAATATTAGCTATAACAACAAACCTTAAATATTTTCTTGGCCTTAAGACAAAATAACAGAAAATATGCAGTTTGTTTGTTTGTTTAGATTGATTTTAATACATTATAGTACAAGTAATATTCCTCTGTTAGTTAAGTATGTAAGTGACATTGGTAACTCCTTCCTTTGAAGATGAAAAAGCTGTATGACTCATTCTGAAATCATGCTGAAGCATTTCATTCATCCGCTTTTGCACAAACATTTCAGTTCAAGAGCTGCTGTATTTATTGCGAAAAGCCTATAATTTTAGTGTAAAAGGTTGGTTAAAAGCCTTAGATTCATGTCGATGTTCTCGTAAAATTAATTTGGCTCTTAAATCGTTCCACTGATGAGATAATTCATAATAAAAATATCCATATCAAACAGAAAAGACTGCAATACTGAAGCTTTTTCAGTAGTGCTCTCTGACTGAACACAGCATGTATTTATGTCACCTTGTTGCTCATCGTCCATAACGGTAAAATATAAACATTAAAATCTGAGCTGCTCATTGATCACAAGTGCTCTGATTCCCAGAAGAGAAGCCTCCCATAGGCCATACAGCTTGACATAACTTTAGACTGAGACAGACTTGACAGAGCATCGATAGAAAGGTATGAGAAATGCTCTTGGCTACTGGTCGGTACATCACTGTATTGATCATTGCGCTTTTTATGAGGTTCAGGCTTTCGGTGAAGAAGAAGAAGCCTAGTCAGCCAGAACAGATACACAACCTCCGCTTGCACTGCAAAAGCAGTTGAAAGTTAAAAACTAAAATATTAGTTCTCCTGGGAAATTTGAGTTCTTTTTCAAATGTTTCCCATGTGTTGTTTAATGGAGAGAATGTTTTTTTTTTTTTTTTACATATGACATTTTTTTTGTTTAGTACATTATATTTTACTAACTATTTTGCAAGAAACTCAGTATTCAGCTTAAAGTTCAATTTAAAGGCTTAACAAGGTTATTTAGGTAAGCAAATTGTGCTAATCAGGCAATTCCTTATAAACACCTTAGCAGTTTTTACGTGCATTACAGACACACATACTGTTGTGGATTTTTTTTTCACTGAAGATAAAATATTGTTCTTTTGTTGCAATATAAAAGAAACACTAACAGATCTTTTATTGAATATTTTGACACAAATGTGCATGTACAATAACTTGCAGATTAGGCATCAATTCTGTACATCAGCTGTTGATTGAATATTGACATGTGGGCGTCTTGTGGAAGCAGACAAACGTGAGCTTGTATTGACAGGGTTTAAGTGGACTCGATGATGGAAAATCATCCTGCATACGTCACTAGAGAGAAGTTATGATACTATGAATGGCAGTTTAAAAAAAACAGGTATGAATTATTCATAAGATATTTCCAGAACAATTGAGGTTTTTGTTTATGATCTGATCTATCCTATAAATAGGTGCAGTATCATATGTTTCAAGATGGAAGATTTATCACTCATTATAGTTTCCAAGACTTTTTAAATATGATATAGCTTTTTCATTAAAAGTAAAAAAGTAACTTTTAAGAAGGATGTAATGATGGGAGCTTTTTTTGAACTAACCAGACATTTCAGTCATTTTGATAGCTGAAATAACCACTGATAATTCCTTCCTATGTTTTTATTTCTTTCCCCATCAGAATTAAAAATTTTTACCAGCCACTGCCATAATTTGTGATAAATTTTCTCGAAAATCGATGGCCCTCTGTATTTTTTCAGCTATGAACTTAAGCTTTGAACTAAAAAAACAAGTCTTTACTTTTAAACAAACAAACAAAAAATAATAATAAAAAAATAAAAATAAAAACATTTCATTCTATCCTCAATTTTTTATTTTGTTTTATCACCACTTTTATCAATTGTCTCAAAGTAAATTCCTGGAGGGTCGCAGCTCTGCAGTTTAGCTCCAATCACCTCCTACTCAAACCTGCTTAATAGTCTCTTACTATTAACAACTTGATTAGTTGGATCACCTGTGTCTGATTAGGGTTGGAGCTGCAGGACCTGAGTTTGAGACCTATTACTTAGATGCAGATAGTTTTCATAAAAAATAAAGTTTTGACCAAAAAAAGAAAAGAAAAATGCATTTATTCCATCAATATTGATATGTTATCTGTCTGTCCTCAACTGAAAACTGAAAGGTTGTAAAGAGATCTTGAACTGAACACAGCTGTGGTTCATGACGAAAGCTGTAGTTGACCTATTATGTAAAAGCCGAATTTACATTATTACATCAACAAAAATGTATAGCATACGCTAATGGTTTAAATGGTTAGGTTGTTAAGAAATGCATCTGTACTGTATATGACATGCTTGTTGGTTAGAACATTTCTGCAGTAGTTTGAATGTCAAATTGTGCTTAAAAATAATAATAATAATAATATCATACTTAATAATATTGTTGTTAATATTAATAATTTATAATAATTAATACTATTATTATTATTATTGTTAAATAGGATTTTTTTCCATTTCTTAATAAATAGCTTACTGTTAATTACAACCATTAATGATTGAATAATCTCAATAATATTTGTAACGGAAACACAGGCCCTATATGTGCCATTTACACATATTTCATTTGATATGGAAAACGAGTGCATGATTTTATCATATCTAATATTGGAATTTTTTTTAAATGCGTGTAAAAAAGTTTTTTTTTTTCTAAAGAAGTTGTTACTCCACCCCGATTAGAGTCATTTTGGATGTTTTACATTATAACTAACGTGGTTCAAAAATGGATCAACTACGGTATTGGTAAACACTCTTTCTAAACAATCATACTTTGATAGTTCAGCCTCAATTATGTTGTTGTTTGGGCACCCCTGATTGGCTGACACTTCCATAGGCAATTCAGTTCGGCAATGCTTGATGTCAACCATTCAAAGTGAATATGAAGCGTTGACGCTGACGCCCTGTGTCAACGCTCTGCATGCATTTTAAAGCTTAATCAGTTTATAAATCACTCCTAATATATGAGTTTTCAAAGCACAATGACTCAAAACATGCACAGTGTCTGCTGTCAGATGGGATGCCATGTAAGCAGCAAACCTATTTCTTTCACATCAATTGTCAAATACACAAGGTTATGTCAAAAGCACACGCATTCACTTAAAATTAGCTATGAATATAAACAGACATCCCATGGCAAGAAATCACATGTGTATCAGTAGGCTATATTAGATCAGATTAGATTAGATTAGTAAACCAAGCAACAAAACACTACTAACACTACCATACCAAGCCTTGCTTCTTTGATGATCTTTTGAAGAGAAATGTAATTTGAGGATACTGTAACATACGTTTCTGGAGGAAAACTCAAACAGCTCCAAGAGAAACATTAAGGAAATTGAAAGTGTCAAAAGCATAATATATGTTCTTTAATGCGTATAGGCAGAACACCTGGACCCCTTGTTGCAAACAACAGCTGCAGGAAGGTGAGAGTCCTCCAGAGAGCACTTTTCTTAGACCCCTTGTACTATTATTAGTGCTCTTGTCAGCCTACTAGCCTATGTAAATTTCATTTTTCTTGTCAAATTGTCCTTGTCGCTTAATGTAGGACAAGCAGTCTACCACTAGGGGCATCAGCACTGCAGATGGGCCTTGCGGGACCTGCATGGTGGGAGGGGTTTATGATAACATGTAAGAAAGAGAGTAAAACATGTCTGAAAGTCAAATATTAGGGAGCCATAAAAAGCTAATTTTTGGATTTTATGGATTAAGTCCATAATTTTTGGGGGGTCTGATGGAACACATTAACACAGTATTGTAAAATAAAATAAGGCCCGTAAGAAATTAGTAGAGACTACATTCTTGTTTTATGGTGATTATATGCATGCAGCTGCTCTTAGAAAACTAGATTCTGTTTATCATGCAGCAATATGCTTTGTCACAGGATGCATCATTGTATTATGTTTTATATCAAAGGAGAAAAATACATTCTTACTTATTTACTTTAAAGGCTCTCTTAACTACCATCCTATCTTTCAAGTTTGCAAACAATTTACATAAATAACCAATGCAGTAGATTTGGTTACAATATTCAGTTAACAGTCCCAAGGGTATTGTCAAAACTTGGCAAATGTGCTTTTTCCGGTTATGCTTCAAGGGCTTGGAATGATTTGCAAAATTAGCTTAATCTTGACACACTTCTGACTCTGAGTACCTCTCATCTTCTGTATAACATTTGAAGGATACCTGTAATTGTTTTTTATGATCTGATCTTTTTGAATGGTGATTTTGTAATTCGGTATTGTTTTCTGTTTTTTTTTTTGTGTAAAACTTTATGTGCTGGAGTCTTGACCAAGTCTTACTGGAAGAAGAGCTAGTCCTGTCTCAATGTGATCTCCTGGCTAAATAAAGGAAATAAAGAAATAAAAAAAATATTCTTAAATAACTGTAGCACATATTATTACCCTCAGCCTTAAACATTTCTTATGCTAAATTGAATACTTTGAAATCTAAATATTATTTTTTTTGTTAACCAACATATATGACTCATGGGTATTTTTTTACACCAAAAAAAAAAAAAAAGGTAATTTGTACAAAAAGCTTCTTATGGTTTGTGTAAAAATAGCAACAGTGTCATGTTTGAAGTGAGATTATGTATAACAAGTGTAACCAATTCAAATGTAGGATCATTGAAAATATGAAAAGTTAGCAATGTTGTACCTTGAAATTGTACTGTAATAATATCTTGAACTTAATATGCTATTAATTTGTCAATAATTAGATAGAAAAAATTAACTAATAATAATGAGAATAATTTAAAAAACGGAATGGTCTGGCAACCCTCCTTTTAACAGACTCCTAACTTAGGTTTTACATCATTATGTAATCCTTACCCTCAACTGTCGTTAATGTGGTCAGAAGACAATAGTTTGTCATTTTATTGATGTTCATTTTCTTGCAAAGACCAATCTTGCATTGTCAAGAGCCATGGTTGTTAATTTGACTTTGCCTGTGTACTTTGACTCTCAAAGTGCTGGTAGCCATTGACATGCTTTATAACCTCTGTATTTCAGCTATAAAATTATATACAGTATACAGTAATGCCTATAAATATTTGGACATTTTTGGCTCTATACACCGACACAATGGCTTTGAAATTAAACAACATTATGTGCTTTAACTGCAGACTGTCAGCTTTAATTTGAGGGAATTTACATCCAAATCAGGTGAGCGCTGTAGGAATTACAACAGTTTGCAAATGTGCCTCCCACTTGTTAGGGGTCCAAAAGTAATTTGACAGAATTCATTCATTTTCTTTTCGGCTTAATCCCTTTATTAATCCGGGGTCGCCACAGGGGAATGAACCGCTAACTTATCCAGCACGTTTTTACTCAGCGGATGCCCTTCCAGCAGCAACCCATCTCTGGGAAACATCCACACACACTCTTGTACACACACACACTCATACACTACAGATAATTTATCCTACCCAATTTACCTGTACCGCATGTCTTTGGGCTGTGGGAGAAACTGGAGCACCCAGAGAAAACCCACTAATTTGACAGAATAATAATTGTAGATCAAACTTTCACTTTTTAATTTTTGGTTGCAAATCCTTTGCAGTCAATTACAGCCTGAAGTCTGGAATACATAGACATCAACAGAAGCTGATGGTTTTATTCCTGGTGGTGCGCTACCAGGCCTCTACAGCAACTGTCTTCAGTTCCTGCTTGTTCTCGGGGCTTTTTCCCTTCAGTTTTGTCTTCAGCAAGTGAAATGCATGCTCAATCGGATTCAGGCCAGGTGATTGACTTGGCCAATGCATAACATTCCACTTCTTTCCCTCTTTGGTTGCATATTGCTTTGGGTCATTCTCCATCTACACTGTGATGCACTGTTCAATGAGTTCTAAAGCATTTGGCTGAATATGAGTGGAAAATATTGCCTGAAACGCTTCAGAATTCATCCTGCTGCTTTTTTCAGCAGTCAGGTCATCAATAAATACTTGAGAACCAGTGCCATTGACAGCCATACATGCCCACTCCATGTCACTACAACCACCATGCTTTACTGCTTAGGATCATGAGCAGTTCCTTTCCTTCTCTATACTCTTATCTTTCTATTACTCTGGTAAAATCTTATCTTGGTCTCATATGTCCATAAAATGTTGTTTCAGAACTGTGTCGGCGTTTTTAAAACTCTAATCTGGCCTTCCTGTTTTTGAGGCTCACCAATGGTTTACATCTTGTGGTGAACCCTCTTCATTCTGGTGTAGTCTTTTCTTGATTGTTGACTAACATATACCTACCTCCTGGAGGATGTTTTTAATCTGGCCAACTATTGTGAAGGGTATTTTCTTGACCAGGGAAAGAATTCTTTGATCACCCACCACAGTTGTTTATGTGGTCTTCCCGGTCTTTTCGTGTTGCTGAGCTCACTGGTTTTGGCCATGCCTAATGTTTTTACTATCTCTCTGATGGGTTGTTTTGTTTTTTCAGCTTAATGAAGGCTTGCTTGCTTGATAGTGACAGCTCTTTGGATCTCATCTTGAGAAGTGACAGTAACAGATTTCAAATGCAAATAGCACACTTGAAATGAACTCTGGACCGTTTATCTACTCATGGTAATTGGGATAATGAGGGAATAACACACACCTGGCCATGGAACAGCTTAGAAGCCGTTACATTTGGACTCTTAACAAGAGGGAGGCACATATGTAAACTGTTGTAATTCCTACAGCGTTCACATTATTTGGATGTAAATACCCTAAAATTAAAGCTGACAGTTTGCAGTTTTCGATTGTGTTGGTGTATTAGGATTGGGCCGATACACGATGCCATCGTCCATCGCCGATGGCCGATTAACTTCACGATGCTTAGCCAGCATCGCGATCCATGGCCCTGCCCCACATTTATATTGATATATAACTTATTATTTGCATGTCATCTTAATAGCAATGGTCTTTTAATAAGCTGTGTTAAATTTTGCATATAGCTGCCACTTGCACAGCTGACAGCACTGTGAGGATTAAATGAAGGATTATACAGTACCTCTTGCGTTTAAAATGTGTAGATTCAGTGGCAAACGCTGTTACCTGCAAACCCCGACCTACAGACTTCACAGTGAATGGCTTTAGTTATTTTCATAGCGGACTTGAAGCAACTGGAAGTCTTTTATCCACTCTTGGAAAAGTGTAAATAAGGGATTAACATTCAGCACATGATCACTAATAAGATGTGCCAATATTAGTAATTGTTGGTGGTTTCTAAAACAAAATCTGTCAGTGTTATTTTCATTCTTTTATCTTCAGCGCTTCACATTTTTGCGGTTGTAGCTTCTGACATCTGAAGGCATTGACTGAGTGGCTGACAGCTGATATTAACAAATCCATTCACGTTCAGTTCTAGAGCAGTGGGCCAATAAGAAGAGCACAAAGGCGGGGCAAGCTATGCAGGCTTTTTTACTTCAGAAAGTTTACATAACAACTGTTTCAATCTGTTCCTGTTTGCCGTTTTTAGGAGCAAAGATGTGTTCTGCATAAATGTCTCCTAAGTCTGCGTACAGCGTGAGAATTTTGCCATGAAAACAGTGAAAATGTATGCACTAGCACAAATATATTCCAAATAAATTTTTAGGTCGCATAGATAAAATTTTGGGTGCATATGCGACCAAAATGGTTAAGCCCTAGCATCTTGTTATTATTTTCTCATAATATCAATACAAATTACAGTGAACTCCAAACAAACTCTAATCTCCTCCACCAGCTGTGGGAAAAAGCCATTATAACGACACAGATCACTGCCTATTCATGCCAGAGTCCTTAGGAAAAAAAGGAATTGACATGTGGTAATTTGTGTGTAACTTTATTTATTTATGGTTTGGTTATGGGTAAAGCAAAGACCATGTGGGTCAGGTAGTAAAAAAGTTTTGCTTCAATAAATTTATTTGTTATGAATTAATTGATATTTAACAACCCCCACCCCCAAGATGTTGATGCCATCGTTCATCGCGATGTTTCACATTAGACATTGTACGATGCCAAATTGGTCAACATCGCCCAACCCTATGGTGTATAGAGCCAAAAGTATTAGAATTGTGTCGATGTCCCAATATTTATGATCGTAACTGTATACACCACCCAGCCTCATCTCAAGAGGACACATAACTATTTTACATATTATCAAGAAAGTGGCAAACTCATAATTTAAAAAATGCTAATTGTATAAAAATTTACAATTTTTAAAAGGAATCGTGCCTCCAAATCCCACCCCTAAACCAAACCGTCATCAGGGATGAGCAGATCATATGAGATTGTACAAATTCATAGGAATCAGCCACTAAATCAAAGCTTTTTACTTATGTCCATGAAATTACGTTTATTGCATTCTAAAAAAGGTCAAATTAAAGCATAATAATTGCCCTTTAATGTCAATACAAGCTATATCTATTGTCAGTGCATGCTGCATATTGAATTTTGAGGTCTTTATCGACCTGTAGAGCTACAATGGCTGTTCACAAAGCAGGAACACCAAAACCAACGTCATCTTATAAATGATTCATGGTATCCAGAGAAAATCAAACTTTTTTGTGTGTTTGATCTTGCTTCATTTCGGCAAGTGTCATGATTGCTGCTGAAACTGATTGTTCTAGTCTGCCCCGTGTGTCATTATACAGTGTTACATCTCTGCTGTCGTCCATTTGAGTGCCCAGCACTTACAGTGAGCCAGAGCCTGTTTGAGATGGAGGAAATGGAGCTATTAAAAATGAATAGGAGTTCCTGAAGAAGATCCTTAAAGACATTGTCAGTCCTGTAGCCAAGAGAACTCTGGACATCATGTCCGATTATTGCCTCATAAAATAGCTGCCTCATGCATACATTCACTGCTTCTCCAATTAAATCAAAGCCTAATAATTCTAGCAGAACGATATATTCATGTCAGGCATAAGTAACCTATTAAAAATGTTTTAATGACTACTAAATCTTTGTAAATGAATGCCCTTGCTAAGTCCTCCAAAGATGGATTGTTACGTATGGGAACAAATAAATCAAACCGCAGCAGTGACCAGCAAATCCAGTTGTGTTTGTCATTTTGCCTGCATTTGTCATGGATGACATGAGCTCATTTTTACTTCTGCTAACATTACGGCAGTGCGGCTGCTGCATGAGAACTTTTTCATTAACATGTGGCTGTGAGCTTATCTCGATGCGCCATTACTCTTTCTTCATATTTGCCTGACTGTCAAGCAAGCCTCCTTTTCCTCCTGACAGGAAATGAAACTCAGGGAAGACTGAACTTTACTTGACCTCAGCGTCTGTTTCAGTTCGTACCCTATTATGGTAACCGGGTTTCCTCCGAGTGTAATGGTGCTGGGCTGAGATTTACACTTCAGTGTGTTTGACAGTACAGTGTCTCAGCAGGTGGAGAAACTCTCTGCTGCTCCTGCTGTTCCTCTGTCTGCCAGCAGGGGTGAAGTCTAACACCTCGAATATTATTGAAGATGGCAATAAACAATGATGGATACATATGGTGTGTTTCAGGATTAGAAATAAAAAACTGATTTTAATGAGAGGAGAGAGTAGGATTTCACAACAATATGATGGCATGTTACAAGTAAAAACAAACAAACAAACAAACAAACAAACACACAAAAAACCCTTGTATTATTAGTATAATAATTTTCAAGAGAAATCATTTGTTTTCTTTTTGGCTTAGTCCCTTTATTAATCTTTGGTCACCACAGTGGAATGAACCGGCAGTTTATCCAGCACATGTTTTACGTAGCAGATGTCCTTCCAGCTGCAACCCATCACTGGGAAACACCCATACACTCTTATTCACATACATACACTACGAAAAATTTTGCCTACCCAATTCACATATAGTGTATGTCTTTGAACTTTGGGGGAAACCGGAGCATCCGGAGAAAACCCATGCAAACAGAGGGAGAACAGGCCAAGTCCTCACTAAAACGCCAAGTGACCCAGCCGAGGCTCCAACCAGCGATGTTCTTGCTGTAAGGCGAAAGCACTACCCACTGCACCACCACGCTGCCCCTTTAAGAGTAATATAAATATTAAAAACATTATTATTGTACTGTGTAAAAAGATTAATCATTTTAAAACAGTAATAAAAATATATTATTTGAAAGTATTATTTAAATAGTTGAATTTGCAAAAATCTGTAAAGTATTTAAATACTAAAATAATAATTCCTATTTAATTATAACAATAACAACAATTAATTACTGAATTATTATAATAATATTTATTATAGAAAAGATTATTATTATTGCTTACAATTTGTGTTATTCAAGAAATTAAAAGTAAAAGAAACTTAATAAATGTATGTATTTTTTACATTTTACTTATAACATCATTTAACAATAAAAACTAAAGCAATAAAAAATGTATAAAATGCAAATATTCTGTTCAACAACAACAGCAATAATAATAACACAATAATAACAAGAAATTATGTTTCTAATAATAGATTATTCATAAATTATTATTCATTATTATTTGTGAATAAAAAAATTGTAATATATAATTGAATAATCATAATAATGGTCATTATTAGAAGTATTTAATTATTGTTTAATTATTATTACAATTTTTAATTTTTAAAAAATACAATGAGTCATTTTTATTTTCATTAGTAACAATTTGTTTAACTGAATTAAAAATATGAAAACTGCAACAAATTATATTATATTAAATTATCAATAAATATTTATTGATAATTTATTTAAAATATTATATTAAATTATCAATACATTATTATTACTACTACTACTACTACTACTACTACTATTATTATTATTATTATTATTATTATCATTATTATTATTATTATTATTGTTAGAATGTAGAAATATTCCCCCATACCTGATGTTTAAGTGAAACAGACAGGAGGAAATGGGGGAAGTCTCAGATGAGGATGTCAGGTGTGTAGGCACATGGTGGACCAGGATGTGATTGTGTTAAAATCAGAGATGAAACTGGAGATTTGCGTGGGAGCCTGCCAAAAACAAAGCCAATACGCCAAGAAACAAACTCTGTTGACACACACACACACAAACACACGCACACACACAAAAACAGTATCACAGTACTTGAGTCTGCAACAGCACCATGAGTTTCCAGCCACTGCTGTGATTAGAGCAGCCTATGAAACGGCAGCATCAGGCAGAACTCCAGGATATTTAGAGAAGACTAATCAAATTCAAGCACTCAGCAAATATTTCTAAGCTTTGCAGATTTGAAAACTGGTCCTCAGTGTGGTTAGATGCACTAAACCAACAGCCTACTGCTCTGTGAGACTCTTGCATAATTCAGACCAGTGCTTTATCTTCATATCTCAAGGCTGCATCACGCTTTGGCAAACTTAGAGATAATCTCTCAATCAGAACTCAGCCTTGTGCTTCATGAAATATATTCTGTAATCAGTTTCGCATGAAGTAAAGATCAGCCACTGAGATGTTCAGTGTGGAGATAGAGCTCACGAGTGTGAGCACAAAGAAAACCAGAAAATCCTGGTACTAGTGTCTTGGGATATTTTATTTTTGGGGTGTTCTTGTTATGTATTCCATTATAAAAGAAAAAATAAATAAAAATTATGTATTATTGCATGCAACCAACTGTAACCAGTAAGTACATTGAATAAAAAAGATTTATTGGATTTGCTACAGGGGCGGCACATTGGCAAAGTTGGTAGCACAATCGCCTAACAGCAAAAAGGTTGCTGATTGGAGCCCTGGCTGGGTCAGTTGGCATTTCTGTGTGGAGTTTGCATGTTCTCCCCGTGTTGGCGTGGGTTTTCTTTAGGTGCTCTGGTTTCCCCCACAAGTCCAAAAACATGCACTACAAGTGAATTGGGTAAGCTAAATTGTCCGTAGTGTATGTGTGTGAATGAGTGTGTATGGATGTTTCCCAGTGATGGGTTGCAGCTGGAAGGGCATCCACTGCCTAAAACATATGCTGGATAAGTTGGTGGATCATTCCGCTGTGGCAACCTTAGATTAATAAAGAGACTAAGCCTAAAAGAAAATGAAAGAATGAATGGATTTGCTACATTTACTAAGGAAAGTGGTTGCAAACAATTTATATGGGCTGAATTTAACCAAATTCAATACAATATTGTTCACCTTAACTAGTTATCTTAAAAAAAGTATTAGTTAAAAATAATAATATCCACACTTTAAAAAGCAATTAGTTGACTTTATTTAAAAAACAGTGGCTATGTGGTTAGCACGGTTGCCTAACAGCAAGAAGGTTGCTGCTTCGAGTCCCGGCTGGACTAGGAGGCTTTTCTGTGCTTGTTCTACCCGTAACTATGTCCAAGTTTCTTCCGGGTGCTCCAGTTTCTCCCATAGGTGAGTCACAAATCGCATACTTATGCACTATTCTATGCCATTTTGCAGTATAAATTGTGTAAGTAGTGCATTCAGACCGAAATATTCCTTTTATTCTAAAAAGAATAAGTGCACTTTAAATATCCAAATAATGCACTTATTTAAACATTAAAAAGAAGTGTGGAATGTTGGACGCTTCACACACTCAATAGCCACAGCTTTGCTCACATACCAGAAGGGGCAGAACTTTCATGCACTGATGTTGGATTACTTTGATTTGGATTGTGAAAGCAAAATTCTCCTAGGAGAGTGATTATAACACCTCCTGATGGTGAATGCTGTCCCTGCTCTTCTCGTGTAAATCCAGCAGAAGCTGCTGTCAACTGACTGACTGACCGATCAACTGAACCTTCCCTAAACCCAACCAATAGTGTTTTCAAAAGCACAGATTAACCTGCCCACCCACTTCCCTAAACCCAACCGACAGTTCAAAAAACAATCCAGAAAAAGAAAAGACCTCTCCTGATTTTTACCACATTTTCAGTTTTTACCACATTCTCAGCCTGTTATTTGGCTTCTGTTTTTGTCTTACTCGCTTTCTGGAACCATTCTTCACTGGACTTGAACCCCTTCATCATGGTCAACTCTTCTCTACTTCATAAGTCTGTCAACGTACATGACCACCTAACTGGACATTCTGGTAAAAGCTGGAAAGTGTCCATACCGAGGTAAGCGGTCAGCTGGCAAACATTAAAGGAACGATATCTTACCACCCCTTAGCGTTCATTTTAAAGATAAAAAGCAGCCATACATACTTCTGGCTACATAATTCACAAGCATCTCCAGCGATTCACAAGCAATCGCCAGAAATATATATACAATGCAATCTCACTGCGATTCGTAACTTTTTGATTTACTGGCTAATTCGTATGAATTTGTACGATCTAATTCATACAATTTAGTACGATTTGCTCATCACCCAATGATGGTTGGGGTTAGGGGTGGGGTTGGGTGCCACGCCTCCTTTTTAAAATCATACATTTTCGTAAAACTGAACTCATATGAATTTGCCAGTAAACTGACAAAACATAAAATACTTACGTTTCCTGGTGAGATCAGGCTGATATATAGGGCTACGTGTTCAGAATGAGCCTATGTTGCATTATTTGGTCATTTATTTCACTACTTTGGCAACCATCAAACGTCATCAGGGAAACGGTTTGAATTTCCGCTTAGTAAAAAACGTGTTCCATTTGGGATAACTCTGCATTCATATACTATGCTGTTGAGCATTTAAAAGAAGTACATAGTGAATAAGTGCATAGTGTATAGAGTGCCATTTGGCACGCAGCTTCCAGGTCAATTGAACAAACTAATATGGCTGTAGAGTGTGACCGGTAGGGTGTGTGTTTTTCCCAGCACAGAAGGTTGTACTACATTGTACATTGGAGCCATACATTGTATATTGGTGATTGGCCACAAGGTGTCAGTACCTGGCTATATAACTGTGGCTTCACTGCATGGAGTAAGAGAGCGTTGGTAGTAGGGGTGTCAAAATTAGTTGTGTTTTTGGTGCACCGCGATGCAGATGCGGACAATTCAGTATCGGTTCAGTAATAATCATAACCGGTTATTATAGAGTTATTATATTATTATATTTTATTTAATAGTTTAGTTATTATATTCTTTTTTTTTTCTTTTATTTATTTTTTTGCTCCGCTCATTGCAAACTCTCCCGGCTAAACGCATATTGCGAGGGCTTAAGTGTGTTTGTGTGTATGTGGGTGTGTTTGTGTGTGTGTGTTTGTTTGTTTGGTGCTATCTATGTTTGTGTATGTGTGTAAATGAAAGGCAGTGTGGTGCTGTGTGTCAGTGTGTTTATACAGACAGCTTGTTATAGCCTCCCCCCAAAATATAACACTGTGTATGGAAAGCATCGTCAATGCACCGTGATGCACCGAGATATCGAACTGAACCAAATTGATGGCATGATAATCGTAACCGAACCGAACCGTGAGACCAGTATAGGTTTACACCTCTAGTAGGAAGCACAGAGATTTTGACCGTAACTCAACATATCGTAACTCAACGTATCGTAACTCAACGTACCGTAACTCAACTCAACATACCATCTTAAGGTAACAGAGAAATGTGCTTATAGATTAAGAAAAAGTGATGAAGTAATTCTGTTGTTTGGAAAATAAAAACGTTTTTATTTGCATCTATTTGCCTACGGACTCTGACTTTACGCGTTAAAAGCTTGCTCACTCTACCAACAATAGCGGCAATTGGAAAGTTACTACTGCTGCATTTGTAAGACATGTGCCAGAGTATTTGGTGGTTCATTCCACTGGATCCCTTTAAGCAATAGCTGCATCCCAAATGGCACACTATACACTATGCACTTATGCACTTTTTACTTATGCACTTACACACTCATAGCATTGTATACAGTATGAATGTAGTGTCGTCCCAAATGGAATGCTAAAGTTTGTTAGCGAAATTCAAACCGTTTCCCTAATGATGTTTAACGGTTGCAAAATTAGCTAAAAGAATGAACAAAGCACCAAATAATACCTGCCATGATGAGTATAACCGTATTTACAATCGGGAGGTCGCATAATCACTCTTGAAGAACACTGCTTTTACAATCCAAAATAAACAAAGTAATCCAACTGGAGAGATCGAAAGCTCCGCCCTTCCGCTACATGAGCAAAGCTGCGACTATTGAGTGCATGAAGTGTCCATCATTCCACACTTCATATTACGTTTTGAATAAGTGCATAATCATGAGTGTACTTGAAGTGCACTTAATTTTTTTTTGAGTTTTTAGTGTGAACGCACTACTTACACTATTTATACAACAAAATGGCAGAGAATAGTGCATAAGTATTAGATTTGGGAGGCATCTAAAATCAGCATAAAAAGTCCATGTAGTGCCATGTAAATGACAAATAATATGTGCATTATAATATCATGCATTCGACAACCCAAATAATAATAGGACTGTACTGTATGTGCGCAGGTTCTTGGTTTGCATGTGTGTGTGGGTGTGCTTTACAGACTGACATCGTCATCTACTGGTCTGGCATGCACAAAAAAAAACAAAAACATAACATTCTTGTTTTTGCAGATCTGTGTGAATGCAGATTGTTTTGACAATGTTTTCCACTGAGAAAAGGCAAGGGAAATCTTTAATGGCCAGTCATCTGTTTAGTTTCGGAATGAATGGCTAACTGTGAACAAATTGTTTGATTGGATGATTCAGTGACTAAAGGCACTTGTCGCCATCTACTGGTGAGCCATTATGGCAGATACAAATGTTGAAAAATCTCACCCAGCCTCACACTAATATATGTTTAAACAACTATCATCAAAAATAACAACAACAGACTTTAATCCAGGACTAAGCTCCATCATAGTCTTGGAAAACAGCCATATGTACAATTTCAGGTTGTAAAATTTCAATTTCATGCTGGTGGCTGTTGAAATAATGCATTAAGAGGATTCGGATAAATACAAGCTCATGGCAACGTTTGAACACATGCTAGAATTTAAATTGATATTAGTATTATTCAAGCAATGTGAAAAAAAAAACATAAGGACAGCATTATTCTCAACATGTCTGTAAGGCAGAGGCCAGATATGATGCATATGGTGAAAAAAAGCAATAAACATAAAAGGAAAAAAGTCACAGGAAGCCTTAATGAAGTTTCTAAAACATGATGGAAACACTTGCTTTTCAAACTAGTGAGTGAGGAGAAAGGAGAGAAGGCCTTGTTTAATATTTCAGGAATGAATCTATGACTTCACACCTCTCCTTCCGCTCTGCTGAGCGCCCATTTCTTATTATGCATATCATTTTGCATCTGAATCCACTGCCTTTATTAGTATCCTGGGGATAGGACATGCACAGAAAAACCTCATACCCAGCTTCACCCAACATCATCTCAGAACTCACCTACACCTGCCATGCAGATTTTTATATATAGTAAAAAAACACTGACTAATTTCCTCCTTCTCATTGTAATCTGCCGAAAAAGGAAATGCATGCTGGCTTTCATCTCTTAATGAAGCTAATTATAAAGCCTATGATAATACCATGACAAAATTATAGCTTTAACGGTCCATTAGGTTGATCAGTGTTAGTTCAGGGTTAAAACACAGCCATCCTTACTCATTAACATCTTCTAAAATCACCATAGAGCACCATAAAATAACATCCTTGTAAAATATTTTACTCACTGTAAAAAAAAGTGTTGAATTTACCTTTAAGATGCCATTGATGTTTTTAAATATCTAAATAGACGGTAGGGAAGCGCAGGGCACAAAGTAATGCGGGGTACAATGTAGCACACATTTTTTAAGGTATATGCTCAGGTTTATCCACAGCATGCTTTCCAAGGTTTTCACTACAGTGTCGGCAGACGTCTTCCTGACAGTTATTAAAAAAGTTTAGCAAAATTTGGATGATAATCATGGGAGAAACCAATTTTGCAGCATAAAAGTATTTTTTATTGGTCAATATTTTTTGTTTGAAAAAAATCTGTGAAAGTATGTGAGTAAAATCTTATATCACTGTGATCTCCGTCTTCTAGGCTAAAAGATGGAACCATTTTTAAAGATGTGAAAAAACACAGTGCTAGCAAGCCCAGCTGGGTTTGTTGTAACAGGGTGTTACAATTAAGCCACACACTGTTGGACACCAATTAAACTTACAAAATAATTTTAAAATTTTGAGTGTAATGTTGAGAACTTAAAAAAAAGTTTTTAATAGAATTTTTATTATTGCTAACAATGCAAATAAATGCATTGCATAATAATGTATAATAATGCAAATAAATCCATTTATTTATCAAATTGATACATAAATAAACAAACATACTGTGCTATGAAGACTAAAAAACAAACTGAATTATGTACTGAGGAAATATAGCTACTATTTAAAGTAAACTAGATTTAAATTAATTGTGTAAAATCTGCCTTTTTAAGCATGCGTTACAACCCTCTGTCTGTTACAACTATAGCCCCGTTAAAACATTTTTACTCCTAGCAATTTTGAAATTATTACACAGAAACCATAAGTCTGGCTATCATACAACCAGTGCTCATATGTAGAAGAGGCTTGTGTGTTGTTCGTTAAAAAAATATGGTTTGTCTAACCCCATTACTTTGCTCATTATTTGGCCGACATCAAAAAGTGTTACTTTGTGCTCAGCTCTCCCCTACGTGGATTAGGTAAATGCATTATTTCCTTAGAAACTGTTTTCTATTGTATGAGGTCTATTTTATTTTATTTATTTTTATTTATTTTATTTTTATTTTTATTGAATAATGTCAAAAAATACAAATCTAGTACAACAAATTTAAAGAACATTTCAAAAACTAGGGGGAGGTATAAGCAATATCACAGAAATATATTAAATAATATAAAGGCTTGCACAATTCCCCTAAATATATATATGTTTTTTTAAGGATAATATGGACTCAATATATTGCTTCACTTTATTTTTAAATGCAATAAAACTTGAATTTTTTTACCTGAAAATTGACATGAATAAATATGAAATTTGGCCATTAAATTGATAGCAACAAAAAATGTATGGGTCTTTTTGTCTTTAGGAGTTTTCAAAAATTCCTAAAAGTACATCTTTCCAATGTAAAGAAATATTTTCATCAATATTGACAGCAATTACATAATAAATGATACATACGGGCAATACCAAATAAATGAACAGCTCGCTCTAGCCTCTGCTTGCAAAAGTTAAACCTTACGACTATATCTTTTTAAAAGTTTGGCAGGATATATACTGTGAAGGAGTTTAAACTAAATGTCTTTAACATTGTTTGTTAAGAGATAGTGATTAAGCAGAAGTCAAACTTTATTCCAATCAACATCACTCATAAATTGATTCCAATATGTTATTGTATTTAGTTTTGATGCAGCATCCTTCTGAAAAAGGGTTTTTATTGATTTGTTATTATTCTTACAACTAAATAATAATGCATTGCAGGTCAATTTTAAACATTAGGAATTGGGTCTAATATGATGGTTGTTTTTGACCATATTTGGAAGGGTCATGAATTTTAATGAGCTCTGCTCTGATGCTCCTGCAGTTCATGTCAGTGCTTGATGCTCACACATAGACACACGTTCAATGTGATGCACTCTCAAGTACACACATGCAAGTAATAATACTTCAGTTGTCAAAAAATATTTATATTTTTAAAGTCTTACCCCAGTGACATTGCTCCTGATTTAATTTTATTTTTTTGTGATTGAAATATATTGTTTATAACATATTTATAAATGGGGCGAGGCAGTGGCGCAGTAGGTAGTGCTGTCGCCTCACAGCAAGAAGGTCGCTGGGTCACTGGTTTGAACCTCGGCTCAGTTGGCGTTTCTGTGTGGAGCTTGCATTTTCTCCCTGCCTTCGCGTGGGTTTCCTCCGGGTGCTCTGGTTTCCCCCACAGTCCAAAGACATGCGGTACAGGTGAATTGGGTAGGCTAAATTGTCCTTAGTGTGTGTGTATAAATGTGTGTATGTACAGTATGTTTCCCAGAGATGGGTTGCGGCTGGAAGGGCATCCCCTGCGTAAAAGACTTGCTGGATAAGTTGGCAGTTCATTCCGCTGTGGTGACCCCGGATTAATAAAGGGACTAAGCCGACAAGAAAATGAATGAATGAATATTTATAAAAATAATTCTTTATTAATTATAGTTATACTCAAGGGGCAAACAGAAATGTATTTAGAGCTTGATTTTGTGGTTTTAACATGTATGAAAACACAGCCAGGAATTTAATATCAAGAGCTGAGCGATAACATGATGCAAAAACGTGCATTAAACACATATATGCAGCAGTTTACATGTGTTTGTTGCCTCATTACAAACATTAATGGCAAAAATCCCAAAATATACACATTAAACTAACAAAAGATATATTTAAAGAGACCTACTTTGTGATCATGCTTGGCTGTTTGTTTCACAGAACTGCTAACTCTTCTTTAAAGCCTGTCCAGTTTTTAATATAAGAGTCCCACGTACATAGAAATGGGACGTACATATTTATAATGCTGTGTTGATTCCCAGTTATTTTGCTCTGATAGTCTGGTTTTTACCAGGATTTTACAATCTACTGGATTCGCATGAAACAGTAATGTTTGAGGCTCACGGTTTGCCATTTGCACTTACTGAACTCTTATTATTTAGCTACATCTAGTTATATTCAGATTTCCATTCTATGTCATCTTTGCATTTTTAAGTTAAATAAATAAGCAATATCCCTTTATAAGTACTTCAAATTGAAATTCAATTAAAACAACTTCAGTGATTAAGCTTACTCTTGTATAACTTATAGAATTAAGATAAAACATGGTTAATTGATTTTAATATACTAAAGTAATATAAAAATTTAGGCTGTCATGGCCATTTATGTTGTCATTGATCATCTTTTCTTGTGCATGTGATATTAACCCCCTCCAAGTTGTTGTCAAGGTCTAAATCCCCTTAACAGCTGCTGCTATGACAAAGTAGTTGCAAAACATCAGATTTGGGCAGCTGTGTAATCCATCTAGTCCTCTGGCACTCGGTTTAGACCCTGAAGCCAATGTAGCTGTTTGTCTTTGCCTCCTCCACGCTTCATTTACTGCCAATAACCATGCGCATAATCTCACCTCGCATGCACACATACTGTAGCGTCTCCATCGTTGTCACATGGCTATATAATCATTTTAGCATGTAACTATAGGCATGCAGTTTGTGTGTTCATTTTATTGTGTGCTGAAGAGATAATTGGTCATTGACTGTACATATGCCAGAGTGAGAAGTAAATGTAAATGCAAGTAAATGGCAATGCTGTTTAAGCGGATGGATAATTCAATTTAATTTAATTTTTTTAATTTTTTTTATTTTAGATTTTATTTTATTTTTGTTATATTTTGTTTATTATTATATTTAATTTTATTTATTTGTTTTTAATTAATTTGATTTAATTTATTTGTTTTTAATTCATTTAAATTTTTTATTATTTAATTTAATTTAATTTAATAATTTTTTATTTTATATTTTTATTCATTCATTTTCTTTTCGCCACAGCAAAATGAATCGCCAACGCAGCACCTGTTTTAGGCTGCGGATGCCCATCCACCTGCAACCCATCTCTGGGGAATATTTTATATTATATTTTAAAAAAATTTATTTTATTTTTGTTATTTAATCTTTTTATTATTTAATTTAATTAAATTAAGTTGTATCTTTTTATTTTATTTTATTTATTTATTTTAAAATTTAATTTAATTTTTATTTAGTTTTGTTTTGTTTTTTAATTTAAATTTTTAGCTATTATTGTATTTATTTTATTTTTTATTTTGTTTTGTTTTATTCATTCATTTTCTTTTAGGCTTAATCCCTTTATTTATTTTGGGTCACTACAACGGAATGAACAGCCATGTTAATTTAATTTAATTTAATTTAATTTAATTTAATTTTATTTTATTTTATTTTATTTTATTTTATTTTATTTTATTTTATTTTATTTTATTTTATTTTATTTTATTTTAAAATCAGTACATTAAAGCTAAATATTTAATAATAAAAATGCAGAATTAAAATAAACAATATCAACCAGAATATAAGAACATGATAACCACAGCAATACCCACAGTGACCACAAATCAGTGTTTTAAAAATCATTGCATATTTTAAAGATCACTGACAGGTCCACAAAATTATATAATATATCTTTAAAACATGTTCACAAGGAAATATTTGCAAATTAATAATTAACAATATAATAGATTATTATAAACCCTTTGTTCTAAAAACTGAGCCTAATTTTATTCATATTCTATCTAGTGCACTAATAAACTAGCAGGTAAATATATCCTTTACAATGTCAAATCACAAGACATTTTAGATGTCGGGGTCTCTGACAACAAATCTGCCCCTGATGGACCCCTAATAACATTACTGACATTCCATGCACTCGCCTATTAGACATGCTAATTGCTTTAGTAAATCAGTCCCTTGGACTTTATTCCCAGTTCTGTTTGCTTTGCTATCACAAACTCCTCATACATTATTAAACTGCAATTCAGGATTTGAGGCTTGTCTCGCAGCCGAATTGAAGACAGTGTTCAGATTTAAACATTGTCCCGAGCTCTTCATTTCATCAGATTGATGTTCAATTAAAACACCAACTTCAAATCCAAGTTTTAGATCCAGAACCACAGAGATTTAGCTGAGGTGAGCACTTCCTGTATGATATTCATTCCATGTTAAGTGAAGTTCAGTCATAAAAGTACAATATGCAGCTTTTAAAAGACTTACTCTGTGTAAGGTGAAGCAGTAGAGTAGATTTATTTCTGCATTGCTGTAGGCTTAACACAGACTTGCTCAAAATGATCTGGGATTATGATTACGTTTCCATCCTGCCTTCACTTGCCTCTCTCGCTTTTTGTCTCTTTCATGAAATCAATTTAAAACACGCCTTGCTTAGCGATTAATCGAACTTCATGATATTTATGGTACAGCAGATTATTCTCGAATACAGTCTGCCCTTGCCTGATAAGAAAAATGAAGAGCCGGATTTTCATGACATCTTACAGATATGTCAAGAATAATACCGTGGTAATGAACATCATGCAAACAAATATTAACTGCATTACCGAACATCAAGTCATTTAATCATTTATTGGTTTTAAAGTGGTTCATTTTTAGTCAGTGTAAATTTGTGTGCAAAATATAAAAACAAAATGACCTATTATTCTATATTAAGCAGTTTGGAAACTCAGTAATAAATGTAAAACGTGATTAGTAACGGTGCTCGAGTAAGCCAGTTGCATTAAAAACAACAAGCTTTAGTTCAGAATATGAAGGAATTTTAGTTGGACCTGTACCACATCCAAGGAACCTCAACAAATACCTTCTATTTCGTGGCAAACGCAGTGATCAAAAGTGTAGCACAAAGAAAGATTACTTGGTTACAGGAGTCCGAAATGTGTATGAGGTATAGAGGCCCTTCCTTTGAATGACTTCAGCACATCTATAGTCAGAGGACATCACTAGTCTCTCACAGACAGTAGTACTAGTCCAACATTCAGATCCACTTCTTCAGTTCCTTTCTCAATTCAGTGGCTGTAGTAGGTTTCTTAGCCATAAATTGTGCCAATCTTTTTTTTAATCAGTTTTATATCAGGACTCAGAACTAGCCATTTTATCATTTGAGTGCTTTTGACTTTACATGTATCGCAGTGTGACATGGTTTGTTGTCATGCACAGGAAAATAGGACTGCTGTTTCAGTCACTTTATAACAGCTCACTATCCTCCCGTCAGTGAAAACTGTTAGGCTGCCAGTTAAGCAGGATTTGTTATAATTAAGAAAATCACCACCAGGTGCCAGATTAACACTAATAAATAAAGACATTTGAAACTGTTTTCTAATTTTGATCAGTGTTTTGAGTATTTTGTGCTGTGATACTTTCAGAATATTTTGTAAAATCGTGGGCTTGTTTTTCAGGGGCAGGGCTTGGCCCCTTAGTTTCAGTGAAAGAAACTCTTAATGCTTCAGCATTCCAATGAATATTAAACAATTAAAGCAGAGGCCGTGAGCCAGATTGTCTTGTCCAAAATCAATGCCTGACCTCACATACAGTATGCACTTGGCAGAATACACACACTCCTATACCTACACCTGTACCCAAATAAACACACATTGAGAAAAGCTTTCCCAGATGACTTGAGGCTGCTAATGCAGCAAAGCAGGGCCAACTCTCTATTAAACCCGACAGATAAAGATTGGTATGTCACTAAAGCTCATGTGCTTGTAAAGGCAGATATTCCAAAACTTGTTGCAATATATAATAGCATACACTACCTATGTTTAAAACGGTTGATGGACACTGCATGATGCACATAAACTACGCCAGAAACACTTTCACTGAACTAATTCCGATATGCACATTAAAAAAAGTAATGTGATGTTGTTTTAGGAGATCATGTGATGATTAAAATGTGTGTGAATGGACAAAACCAGCAGGCTGAGCACATTGTAAAACATTTGAAATGTTGTTTTGGTCATTCTAAAACGCCTTCACCGTTTTAGTATTAGTGTTATTATATTATTAATTACCTCTAGAACTGTAAAGAGCATTTGTGCTCCATGCCTGACGCCTTCAGACACCACCACACATTCATTGCATGTCGGTATTGTCTTCTGAAGCGCAAGTCATTTAATAAATAAGGAAAATACACAGTAAATTCCATTTTTACTCTTGATATATGCCGCCAGCTAATCAGGAAGTGATGATTTTGTTCACTTTGACTCATCAGATGAAAACACTGCTTTATTTGCATGTCTTTTATGCAATATTCCAGTTTTGCGCATACATTTAATTTGCTTCTTTGGATGGAAACATAGCTACTTATAACGCGTGTTAATATTTGTAAATAACACAGTATTTAACTGTAATATGAACTGTATTTTACTGTAAAACAGGTTTGCAGAATGTTACTGTGTTTTAAAGTTGCATTGTGAAAATTACTGTATATTTTACAGTAAAGATATAGATATAACTCTGTAAATACATATACATCAAGATAAATTGTTCAGTGTTTTTGCTGTAACTGATTTACTGTAAGTTACTGGTAAACTGCTGCCAGTTAGATACTATAGATTCTACAGGAAACTGTTAACAATGTATGGTAAAATATACTTTGTCACTCTTATTAGGATAACTTCGTATATGACTTAGCAGTGATTTTGAAGTTTAAGAAGTAGGTTCTGTAATTTTGATACTGTACATTTTAATATTGCCACAGATCTTATTTAAATGAATATTTGAAGTTTAATCTAAGATCAGAATTAGTTTTTTTTTTTTTTGTCTTCAAAAGCATTTAGTTAGATAAGTCCCAAAATTTTGACTATGTTAAATTACCGCTAACTATTGAATTATTAATTTTTTTATACTTGGTAATGACTTATGCATGAAAGATGATAAAATTGTGTCCATATTTTGCTATCATAACACTAGTGATTAATCTGTGATGTCTGTGTTCAACAGCAGGGCACCTTGGATAAATTACTCTTCATTCGGTATACGTGGGTGTTTGCATCCATATGCTGTTTAAATCTGTTCATCTTTAAATGTAATGCACAGCTTTGCATAAACAAACTGCTTTTTCCCTGTACATTCAATAGCACTTAAACACCTTTGTACCATGACTAGGCTGGAGGTGTTTCATGGTAAAAAAACAAAAACAAAAACATGAAGTTCAAGTGGGTGAGTGCCAACTGTCAGTGAGGTTAATATCTGTTCTGTGCTCCTCTGTGCTCAGTGTGACAATGTGCTGATTGTAATTGCTGAGCACTAATAACAAGGAGGTGCGGCTGTGACTGTAGCACTAATTAACTCTCTGATGCAGATTACAGAGGGAGAAGAGAGATGAAAACATGCGCCTCCTCTTAGCCACAGGAAACAACTTCTTAAACATTTCAAACTGATACAGTAGTTATTACAACTCAGGTACACAGGTACACCACTTTATAGACCTTTAAAATACAAAATCATTGAAATACTTGATAGAAACTGTTCAAATCGTTGAATTATTCACTTAACCAGTCCATTCAAAAAGAGGAAGCTGCACTGTACATAACAACGTTGTTTGCAACTGCAGAAAAAAAAATTAATGGTCATTGATTCTGTCTAGTATCATTGCAATTACATCAGCTACTGTAACACTCATTCTAGAGTATTATTATCTTAAATTTGCTAACACTTTAATCTCATGCTCCCTCAACAGAGAGACCAGCAAGCAGGGATGGGCAACATTTATAAAAAATGTATTTCAAATATGTATTTTAAATACAAAATAGTATTTTGTAATTTGTAAGATCAAAATGGCTCAATATTTTGTATCAAAATACCTAAGTGTCTTGTATTTTTGTAGTTTCAAAATACTTTGCAAGAAGTCTACAGTACGATAACATCTTTAAAATGAAGCATCTGATTGGTGCTTTCTCATTATTTGCCTTATTCTTAGGAAGGTGGTGAAAAATTGGATGCATTAAAAATTATGCTGAAAGAAAGTAAAAGAGACAGGGTGATGGGATATACTGGAGCATGTCAACAACAACTGAAAATAGCTACTGAGCAATGCTAAGACCAGAATATATACAATGACTATAGTGTACAATTCAGCATCTTTGCTTAAGGAATGATATGGAATATGGATAATGGGAATTTTACTGGCCACACAATATGTGGAAACATAATCAGCATATAGTACTGACTCATTACCTGCATTAAATTATTTAAACCAAAGGATATCATCTGGAAGACTTGCAATTTGTGCAAAATTTATACTAAACTTAAAGAGCAACACAAGTTTCCTTTGGGTTACAAGTTTGACTCATTAACCATTAGCCACAACTTTCCCTATAGGTGAACGCAGTAGCAGAGAAAATTAGTTGATATCAAACATTGATTACTTTACCAAGTCAATTTAGGGGTGAAGGGATTGATCCAGTAGGCCAATTAATCGAAGGTTCGCAAAGAAATTTCATGCTACCCAAACATTTTTAAAATATAAAAATACCATTTTTTTTTATACATTTGTGGCTGCTGTATTTTGTGGTTTGTTTTGATACACTTAAAATTGAGGTATTTAGTATTTTATTTTTAAAATACAATTCAATGTATTTTTGCCCATCCCTGCCAAGCCTTTTTTGTCTTTTTAAAAAATGTCTAAAAGATGTCCATCCATGGCTAAATTTGAGCTGTCAGTGAAAATCTAATTACCAAAATAGACTAGTCATCATACAGATCCAATATTCTAACTAGACAGTCTGTCTGATCTCTCTGTTTCATTGGACTATTGTTAGATATCTATGGGATTGTTACTGACAGCCCAATTTTTGCATGATTTTAGCCAAGACTTCTGTGTTTGCATGACTATTAGAAGTCTTCTAAATACAAATAAATGCTAGCCTAGTCTAGTGACCATAAGAAACTTAGCAACTACTGTATATGTTAGCTTATTCTAAGTTACTTAAATACAACAACATGAGATCTTAACAGTGAACCTGGTATACTGCATTAATTAATAAATTCAGACATCCTAAAATCAACATTTGTTTGATTTGTAAATAATGTCTAAATTGAATGGCATTCAGAGTCAAACATTATGTGAACTCAGGAAAGTTTTTGACCTCAGTGTGGCACAAGTGACTCTTGTGTAAAAACATAAAACTTTAGGGGAACTTTCCAAGTGTGCCGCAAGCCTACGTTCGAGTGAAGGTTTCGGCCGTTAGATCGCCCCCTAGGGGTTGGCTGCAGTACAAGTCATAAAGCCCGCCTCCTCCGTGTTAATGAAGGAGACTTGAGCCCAAATAAAAAAAAATATTACACTTGCAATAAAATGTCCCGAAAGATAGTTCTGGTCGATTAAGGCACTGGTTATTGTGCTGAAATAGGTGCAGATCTTCATTTTTGTAAACAGTTTGTTTTTAGCAGTAATTTAATGCTGGGCGTGTCATCGTGATTGACAGCTGTGATTGACAGTTTCTCAAAGCGCGGCGTCTGAGCTTCGGCAGGAGACTGAAGTAGACTGAAATGTTATTATTCGATTTCTGTGTTATTTTACCATGACAAAATGAGTTCAGCAGTAAACTATAGTTTCTGACATACATGATCCTGGTGGAACACTGTTTATTCGCTAAGTTCAGGGCTTTTTTCGGGCTTTATTAGTTTGCTGATACACGCCTAGCCACCCAGATAGCAAAACACAGTTCCGGCTAGATTCTCGCCTGCCGGAGACTTATCTCTTAGAGCTCAGACTGACTAATGTTACCTCTGCTGGACCTACTCCGGATGCCTGGACTCACTACCCAATTTCAGCCCAAGTCAATCGAGCCAGATGCGGCGGCCGAGCGAGCAGGCGCTGCCGCATGCGAGCCGGAATCAGCCCGCGACGCCGCGAGTAAGTTAAGCGCTGCGGCCTGGAGCTGGCGCGATTGAATATATAAAACCCTCATATTTGTTAACGTTATTACATCCATTTGTGTTGATATGACAGCAAACGCATGCTGAGAAGTTCGGGGGGCGTAGTTGATTTTACATAAAGCGTTTGATTGGAAGCTCGACTCTGCTCATTTTCGCGGCTCCTCCTCTGGCTCCATCAGACAGTCCTTCTGCGCATGTCTGGCTCCAATTTCAGCAGTCTTTTGCGACAGTTTGTGCCCGTCAAGCAGGCGTTTTGCCCTCAAGGCGTTCAATGGGAAAAAGGGCTGTCGCGTCGTCCATATTTTTTACAGTCATTGGTACTTTCACACCTAGACTTTTGTTTCGGAACCTGTCTCATTTGCCCAGTTAGCGTGGTTCGTTTGGCTTATGTGAATCCACCAACTGCTCTCGGATCCGAACTCTGGAGCGGATCGATTGCAGTGAGAAAGCGATCCGATCCGAGTGCGGTTTTATCACTATGTTTTATGGATATGTAATAGGCATACAGCTATATGAAGAGAGAATTATGAGTAGGGTGGGAAGTTTCGCGAGTCTCCGGATGCCCGCAAAAAAATTATAATCTCCCGGTAACCTCGTGTCTCCCTTGTCAAACACCACCATATTACCACTTCTCCTGACAGCTGAGCGGGACTCTGCTAAATAAACCCTGACACTTTGACCAATGTGAGGAGAGTTTACTCACACGTGACTTGTTTTAGCTCTTTTGGTCCGATTAGAAACTTTGCAGTGTGAAAGCGAACCACACCAAGAGCAAAGAGCAACAATGTAACATTTGTAATCTCTGTTTCGGAACAACTGAATCGATTCACTGGTGTGAAAGGACCCTAAGTGATGTTTTGTAAACAGATTTCTGGAGGAGCTTGATCAGTCTTTGACGAGGCTAATTCATCACACACACAATCATTCTATTATTCAATCAGCTCAAGAGCAAACCCCTATAAATAGTTAAACACACCATGCTTCCATTTTCTCCTGACTTCAGCATCCCTCCACCACCCCAACTCCACGCTATTAAGCCAGATACCTATTTAAATCTGAGAGGGGAGCGTTCTAGAACTGGGCTAGACACTGTGCTCGGACCCTGTCTCTCAATATCCTGATAAGGGAAATAACACGAGTTAGGGTGTCTTCCTGAGCTCAAAGCCCTCTCCCCGGAAAGAACGCCAAATACGCATATTCTATTCAGTCAAATATCTGTGAGTGTGAACTTGTAAAAATTACATAGGTTTATATCTTGAAAAACATTTTAGCTTTGATTGGCTTTTTTAATGAACTAAAGCATACATTTTGTTTTTCACATAGGTGACACAAAAAAAATAAATTCTGCTCTGTCATTGTGATATTTAACTCAATTAAAATCGTCTTTATTTCTATAGCCCTTTTACAATGTATACTGTGTCAAAGCAGCTTAACATAGAGGTTGTAGTACATTGAAACTGTGTCAGTCCAGTTTTCATAGTTGAAGTTCAGTTTAGTTCAGTTCAGTGTGGTTTGAATTTCACTGTTGAAAGTTCAAACACTGAAGAGCAAATCCATTGATGCGCCGCTCCACAAGTCCCAAACTAAGCAAGCCGTTGGCGACAGCAGCGAGGAACAAAACTTCACCAACTGACAAAAGTGAAGGAATAAAAACCTCGAGAGAAACCAGGCTCAGTTGGGCATGACCATTTCACCTCTGGCCAAACTTTCTGTGCAGAGCTGCTGAATGATATGTGTTGTATAATAAGAGCATACTGTATGAACATGACTTGGTTGACTGAAATTTACTGACATGTTTTCATTTTGGATATTGGCTATTTGTCATGAGTTTGATTGACAGGTCATCTGACCAGTCATAATGCCAGTATTATGTTCCCACTGTACTATCTGCTATTATACAGGGTAGGCCTATTTGATTTTTTTAAAATTATATATTAACATTGATGAACTTTATTGATTACATTGACATGGACATCAGTAATCAAATTACTTTCCTTAATGTAAATAAGACAACAAAATGATTAAGGTGTTTACATGAATCGCTTTTTGAATGTTCATTTCATGATCCTGTTTTATAGGTTACAGCACATAATTTGTTTAACGTCATTGCGTCACCACGCTATCCACGTTTCATGTAATTTCAGGTGTTTCATTTTTAATTTGTCGACTTTAACTGCAGTTTGGCACTTTCACTTTCAATCAGAAACCTTTTGGATGCGAGTATGAACTGCTAGAAGAGTGTTATTTTAATTTAATGCTTTAATTTAATACCACAAAAACCTTCACATTTCGTGCAGGTGTCTGTGGTCTTTTACTGATTCAGTAGGGGAAGAAAATAGTGTCAAACAGCCGTGTGTGTACACACTTTAATGTCACAAAATGCAGCAAAAATCCTACACAACGGTAATAGTTTAAGATGTTTACATGTCTTTTCTGCACTTCAATAATGCCACTAAAATTGCTATACCATATGCCTTAATCAGATTTCTGTTTAGTCCGATTTTGACCTTAATCAGATTACATTAATTAAAAATTGCTGTTTCCATGGTGGACTCTTAATCAGAGTAATGTCTTAATCCTATTCAAATTATAGTATTGGTGTCCATGTAAATGTACTCAATGTTGAATGATACTTGTTGGAGACCTCCAGTGCAGACAACCTTATATAAAAGACACTGTACTGTATAATATCTACTATTTTATCTATTTTACGGTTTCTTTCAGTGTCATATTCTTGTCTGCATGACCAAAAGTGCTATTGGTTATCCAGAAATGCATTTGAAAACACTGGTGTAATATTCCCCCCACTAAACATGTCATCTAGAGTACTGCGCACTTCAGAATCATGCTGGACGCAGGTGCTTTTTACCATCTTTTTTATGAGTACTGTAAATTCAAATATACATGCTACTTGTTTAACACATTATTTATGTAAACCACAACACAACACAAGATTAACCTATGTTACATTACATAACACTTTACAATTCCTTGAACTTTTACACAGATCAAACACATTCAACAGCACAGATTCATTCAGAAATGATTATTCTAAAATCATTTTCAATGGCAGAGCAAAAATACACCATGGAAATGTTGTGTTTAAATTGTTAGTCACTCAGTTTTCATTTTGTTTATTTCATTAGGCTATCACAGATGTTCCAATTCATCTAGATTAATTCACATCAACAAGATTACACAATTACACAAATGTGAAAGTAATAGCTTAATGTAGTTCATTATTATAGTAATTGTAATGTATTCTATATATGTTACTTTGACAGAAAACCCTATATTGACTAATTTCAGGCTTACATTATTATTAATACATTTACACATTTGTTAGCCCAAACTGCAGTTTTAGTTGAATTTTCTGGGCCATTTTAAAAGAGAATATGCTGATTCAGCTGCACATTAAACACAATAGTCATGATCAGTTTTCCCAGAGCTCAGATGATCTTTTGCACGAATTAGGCACGTGGGCTGTAGCTGAATGAGCTTCTGTCACAATGCAAATGTTAGCTTTGCGATCCACCGACACCAGATCAACCATCAGTGGAAATTAATGTTTCAGAATGTACCCCAAGCGAAGCTCCATTTACGTGCCGCTATTCTCACCCAATATCGTAGCACAGCTCATTAAAAAATCATGTGCACTTCTTTCATTTGTAATCCAGAGCTGAGAAAGGTTCCTCAGCGCAGAGCCTCGTGACATTTATGTGGGTGCGCGGCCGGTGTTGTAGGAATCAAATTGTCCCTGGCGATGTCATTATGTGACAAGCCGAAGCTCTCAGTCCACAAGGGTCAGTTCTGTCCGTTGTCAGGGGAATACGCTCAATCTCACTCAATGAAGCTGTCCGTTCACTCGTTAAATCTAATTTAAGGACCCGTAATTACGTTCTAACAGACCAGGCAGAAGAATAACTCCACCAAAATTGCCTAAAATAGGACATATTTTTTCCTAGCCACATTTTCTATCAGAAAAACAAGAGAAAATAGATGAGGAATAAGATGACTAAGCTATTTACAAACACTCTGGATTGCAGTTTGGTCCTTAATGCATTTAAGGCCAATATTGACATAAATTCTCATATTAGAATTGTTGGTTTGTGTTTTCAGGCATCGTATGACCTTGTCAGAGGAATTTCATTCATTTTTAAAAGGCATTTGTTTACACTGAAATCAGCATGTTTAAGACATTAATATTTTATTTGTAGGTACAGATTAAGAGATGCTACTATCCAATGAAATTTGTGTCTTTTCAACCCCTCCATTCAAAGATAATAATATAATCAAATCAAATCACTTTTATTGTCACATCATCAGCAGCATGTGTACTGTGATGAGTGAATAGCTTAGGTTCTGGCTCCAGACAGTGCAAAATACAACGATAGTGCAAAATACAATGATAGTGCAAAATGCAACGACATACTCCCAAAACACAGAACAATATACAATTAACAATGTTGGCAATAATACTTAGAAGACAATACATATTATATAAAGCATTATCAGTGTTGTTAGTGCACCTTTACATATGACCAGATTTTAGCAAGTGGCGTTACATTATTTCACCAAAATCAAATCAAACTCAACACTTTTTTTAAAATTCTGAATATTGTCCAGCAAATTTTAGAAATACATTTTATTCACCAACAGTCATATCTGAACAGTAAGTGCATGGATCACTTTATATTTTTCATCGACATACAAGTTACTAACTTGCCTGGTTTGATTGTGCTACCCACTGCACCACTGTGATGCCAAGCAGAATATTATACAGTAAGAAGAAGATATCAGTTTTCAACATCAAGCAGCATAACAAGCTGTTCTAAATGTCTAAAAATGGAAGGGAATGAGACCGGAAGTCTCAAGCCAAAAAGATTCCAGTGGCTATGCCTGCTGTACGCGATGAAAAAGGTGAATAAGCAAGCTTTTAAAGGTGATATTGGCTATGAATAGAAGACTATGCTATACTGAGACACTTTTCTCCACTCTTCAAATTCATTAACCATTTGCACTCACAAATAATGTTTCTTGAGTAAAGACAAATGCTGTTTACAAAAAGCAGTTTTCTCTTGAGAAAAGTCTGAAGTGTGGCTGGAGTTATGAGTTTTAACTGACAGTTTCCAGTTGAGTTGATGTTTAGTCAAAAGCTCCATTTTATATTTTTCATTGTTATGTATTAGTAAAATCTTGTACAGGTCGTTGACCAGTTTCCTGTAATCCATAGAAGCATCTATTTAAAGTAAGACAATGCATTGTGCCATTCTGTCAGCATAAAAGTTATTGTAGCTTGATTGGTAGAGAAACACAACAATCATGGCTTCAATCATAAATTTATTCCATTGAATTTATTTTATTTTTAACAGGGACAATGCTCATTATTCAACAGTAAAACTGTAAATAAGCCAGAGTTAGGCACAAGAGCTAATTTTCATCTGTTGCCCCCTGCCGGATTAAAAAAAGGCAAGTAAAGTTACATACATCAACAGTTACTGTAGCACATTGGGTAGTGCAGTCACCTCACAGCAAAAAGGTTGCTGGTTCAAGCCCCGACTGCGTCAGTTTGCATTTCTGTGTAGAGTTTGCATGTTCTCCCCATGTTCACGTGGGTTTCCTCCAGACGCTCCAGTTTCCCCCACAGTCCAGACATGTGCTATAGGTGAATTGAATTGAATAAACTAAATTGGCTGTACTTCATGTTTTCCAGCACTGTGTTGTGGCTGGAAGGACATCCGCTGCATAAAACACATGCTGGATAAGTTGGCAGTTTATTCCGCTGTGGCGACCCCTGATTAATAAAAGGACTAAGCCAAAAAGAAAACGAATGAATAAATGAATGAATGAATGAATGAATGGACATCGAAAAGACATTACACATTGAATTACACATAATTAAAAACTTGATTTGCTTTAAGCCATTTCTTTATTCTTATATTTAAATGTTGAATAATTTGTAATACCCCTCAAATCAATAGGAGGAAGTGCAGTCCAGAAATGTCTCGCTCTAACTAAGAAGACTGACCATGCAAAAGTTGTACATCTAAATGGCACAGCACAGTCTCCTCCAGTAATAGATCATGTTGCGCTGCCATTATTAGTCATCTGTGTTTCAAACTCACATGATGGAGGTGGAGCATATTCATTTAACAATTTAAAAATCATACAAGCATCAGCCAAATATTTCATATTATCAAACCTCAATAAATAATGCGTTTGTATAATATTTCTGTAATGCGAGGGACACTGACAATGGAATTAAGGATCCAAATGTAGATTTATTCAAGAGAGTTGTCATACAAACATGGGTCAGAGCAGGAGTGAATGCAGGAAATTCCAATGCAATGTAAACAAACAGATGAAGCAAGGGTCAGGCAAGGCAACCGCGTCATAATGTTACAGGGTTGATACAAAACAAAACTCAGCAATGTCTTTCATCGTCTTGGTTTTTTAATTGGTGGTTGGCATACATCCTTAAGGTGCATACCTGCCACCTACTGGTTGGGAGTATGGATCAAAAGTAAAATGTCTACCTTCTTATTCTTATTTCTTTAATGTTTTTAAGAAACATTAGTAAAACTTTTAACCTTTTATTTCCTACTCCACTACTTAGTGATATTAAGATCTACATTTACATTATTTCCCTCAATGTCCTTTATTATCGTATTCCATTCCCTCTTATGTAATAGACATTTCTTTACAATATGCTCTATATTTTCCTCTTCATTGCAATTTCTACTTGGATGTCTCCCTATTTTAAACAGCCCACTATTTAAAGCAGTGTCCAAACCTTAACCTTGAGATAACGTTTCCTCACTTCTATTTCTCCCAACTGTTCTGTTTATACCCACCATACTCTAGATCATGTAATACCATATTCCTATTCTCTCATTCTCCCTTTTCTTTTGCCACCCCATCCTTACATATCAATGAATTATAATCTTCATTTGCATTTTACTAAGTCTTAAAAACATGTCAAAATCTAATTTTTAGTGGCCTCCTTTGCATTTTCATCTGCTTCTTCATTCCCTAAAATTCCAACATGTAGTGGACTCTAAATAAAAGCTAAAATGATCTCCATAAGTTAAATTCTATGTATTGTCTGTAAAATTTCAATCAAAATCAGCAATGTCTTTGAGTGTGTGTGCTGTTTTATAGTCTGTATAATCAGTTCTTGAGCAGTTTCCAGCTTTGTGAGTGTAATCAAAGGAGAACTGGAACAGGTGTGAGTGTGTGGTGCATGACGGGATTTGTAGTTACTGTACTTTGGTAGCAGATATGTAGTTCTCCAGCGATCTGTATGGACTAGATCAATGGTGATTGTGCCAATTCCAATGATTATACCTAATAGTCTTCTGATCAAATACTTAAAGTGTATGCATGCATGCATTGATAAAATGTGCACCTTAAACAGACTGTAAATAATGATCCAAAGTCTCTGCCAAATGTGTAAATGTTAATTTTGTGAACTGGAATTAGGATGATTAGTGGGTAAGGGATCTTCTAAAAAGTCCATGTTGTCCATCAGTCATGATACAACACACACTACACAACTCTGTCTGTACTTTTTACTTTAAAGGGCGCTTACCTTTAAAATTTATATATATATATATATATATATATATATATATATATATATATATATATATATATATATATATATATATATATATATATATATATATATTGGGGATGTAACGGTATCAGAATTTCACGGTACGGTAATACCTCAGTATGAATGGCACGGTACGGTATTTATTGAATCATTTACAGGAAAAACAAAACTAATGAAAATACTCCAAAAAAAGTGCCAAAAGTGTCAATGACATACAAATTAGCCATCTATCTGTAAGCTTTGAAACAGGAACTTCAATTTTAATAACAAAAAATTATTAAACCATGTAAAAAAATGAAGTTTCAATTTAGTATTGTTGAAAACTCATCACATTCAACATTTAATCACTCACTCACTCACTTAGATAGAGATGGGTTTTACGGAAAATTATCATATAACTATAATCTGGTAAAAGCTGGCATCTCTGGGCATTTACAATGTCCCCTGCAACAGAAAAAAAACCCTCTCATTTGGGACTGAGGTTTCTGGGACAGAGATATGACTTGGCCCAGGTTGACAGCAGTGGGTAACGTTGTGCATTGTCTTTCCCCCACTTGAGAGGACAAGCCATGAGTGAGATAGAGGTCTCTTTGCAGTACAAGTCAATGTCTGCATCAATCTGAACAGTGTGCTGTGTTTCTGCAGTCCCCATGACTGTATTTAGTCGTATTCCCCAACTTGGGCTCAACCTGTGCAGTGCACATGCCCTTTTTAGTCTTGGATAGAAAGTGCCCTTCCAAAACGATCAAAAGTGCCCCCGCGACACGACACACCCTCCGTCCCGCCCTTCATTACGCGCGCGACAACACAGCTGATCAGAACGCGCGCGACAACACAGCTGATCAGAACGCGCGGCGACAACAACAACACCCCCAACCCCCTCTTTTTAGAGAGAAACCGAAATGCTTCCACACATCCAATTTAAAACCCGCTTTAGGTTTGATCATTTCCAGCTCTTTTTCATCCCCGCTACTAGCAACACCGCATTACTGGATCTGTAGCGACAACAGACCGCAAAGGATGATGGCCACGCCTGGGCTGATGGGAATTGTAGTTTCCGCTACCTCCCGTTTGCTTCATTCGCCTGAGCAAATTTTCTCAGTAGACCTATAGTTTTATCGAGTCATGCGACTACGGTAATATTGAAAAAAATTGCTATTGCGGTATGTTACTGTAACGGGGAGACTGACACGGAGGGATCCATTTTGCAGTATTTATTAAGTCACACTTAAACATCAACACCTCGCACGGTTGTGCGAACATACAACATACAACTCAACGATGATTAGCAGATAACAGAGGCAGAGTGATTACCAGGCTTGAGTCAAGGGCAGGCAGCGTGGTTCAGAGTCCGTAATACAGGCTTTAGTCAGGGGCAGGCAGCGAGAATCAGAGTCCGTGTAATCAGGCTTTAGGTCAAGGGCAGGCAGAAGACAGAGCAGAGTCGAGGAACGGGCTGAAGTGGTAAACAGGAGATCAGGCAGGATAGAACGCTCAGAAATGCTGGCCGGGGCTAAACAAGACTTCGCAATGAAGTGTGTGTGTGAGCTGCTTATATGTGGTACGTGGGTCATTAGTGAGATGGAGAACAGGTGTGCTGGGATCTGAGTGAGAAGGATGACGTAATGGTTAGAAGTCCGGAGATGGTGACCTCTGCTGGTCAGCGAGGGGAATGACTGGGACCGAGTCGGTGACAGTTACATTCCTAATATATATATATATATATATATATATATATATACATGTTTTGCAGGAGAATCATTTTAAAACAGAGTAAACAGAGTTACTGCAAAGTAATTTCAAAGCAGGCCTCTTATTTATTATTAAATAATGTAAAAGTTTTGTCCCTGTAGTAAAACGATGGCAAGTTTATTTACACATGAAGTCAAGATGTAAGTAATGCAAAATAAATTCATTTGCATTTGTTATGTGGATGAATTTAATTATCATCAAAGCTCAACAACTATGTAAATAGGTCCGTGTGTGTTCTTGAGCAGCCACACAGAGCAAAATGAAATGTCTTATTGTATCAATTCAGTTGTGATAAATGCATTTACACATTCAATAAAAACTGTTAAACTATTTGAACGGTTATAAATAAAACCCAACTATTAATTCCTTTATTATTATATAAAATGTTTGTGACAGAACCACACTTTGCATGAAAACAAATGTGATCATGTTGTCCTTGCGGCCAAATGCTGTCATTTTGCATATTTTATGTGTCTTCCTAATTGTTTTTTGTTATGGCATTACGAAACAACAGATCCACATTAAGAATCTAATGAATGCCTTGTTCTGTGTTTCACTGTCTCATGAATTCTTTTCCCCCAACAAATGTTAAGCAGGACTCTGTTTGTGCCTCAGGCTGTATTCTGACTATTCTAACAGAAAAGAAATATGAACTCTTCTATCAACCAATTACGTAAAGAATGAGTGCGAAAAGGCCATAAATTATTCATAATTCACCAAAAATGACTTAATCTACTCCACCAATATATATAAAAAAAACATCAACAACTGCATGGGCAATAATAAAAACACCCAAGTACCCACTGGGAACAAGCCTTTACATCTATTATCATGCACTGTCAGAGAGGACAAACACTCCATCACTGCATTACAAACAGCACGAGCATTTACATTTTCCTCTGATTTTGCTGTGTGGTGACAAAGGGACATTTGACAGCATTGAAACTCTCTCCAGGACGCCTGCTTTTATAGCAAAGCTTCCTCATGTGGTGAGATCTGTTAGATGGCAAAGCTGTCATGTCTTGCCAACACGCCTCAGTGCTTAGTGTTTGTATCTGCTCCAAGCAAAGAGTTACAACCCACAGAACTGAGGGAGCAACGTTAAACAGATGTATAGTTGATACATAGTTTATGGCTAGGTTGACACTGTTCCCGTCACTTCTGTTCTGTGGATGCTATGACAAAACAAGTTACTGGAAGTGCTTGGTAATAGCTTTAGCACTGTAGAAAGGAAAAATATGAAGATATTGATGTATATTAAGAGCTCATAACAATACATTGAATTAAAGGAACATTTATGCATTGTGTCATATCACTCTGCTCTTTCACTGTGGGTTGTTTTTTTGGAGTGAAAAAATGCCAATGAACTTTAATAAAACTCCTCTGTTAAAGGGATTCACCCAAAAATGACATTTCTGTCATCATATACTTACTCTTCACTGGTTCCAAACCTGTTTGACTCTCATTCTTCTGTTAAACACAATAGAAAATATTTTGAGAAAGTTACTGATTTCTATATCTGTATTTCCTATTATGGAAGTCAATGGTTACAGGTTTACAGCATTTTCCAAAATATCTTCTTTAGCATTCAACAGAAGAAAGAAACTCATAAAGGTTTTGCACCATTTAAGGGTGAGTAAAATATGAGTTAATCTTCATTTTTGGGAGAATAAACCATTTAATAGCATTAATTCTTCCCTGTGGTTTAGTAAAAAAAAAATGTATAAAGAAAATTAACAATTTAAAATGGCTGTATTATGCCTTGGATTTAAAATAATCAATTTTACATACATTTAATCATTTGGCAGAAGCTTTTATAAAACTAGCTTTTTGTAAAACATTAACTGGTAAATATCAAAAAATATAATATTGGTAAATATTGAAACTACATTTCTAGAGGAGGACTAATAATTAAAATTAAATATAAATTGTTAAAATAAAATAAAAAAAATTATATAAACACAATAAAACATGCTGTTAATTTTAAGATTGCACATTAATAAGATATAAAAACTGTACTAGTGTTAGTAAAATCAGAGCAAGTTTTTTTTTTTTTCCAATCCAGGCTCATTCCAATTACGTACCCCTATCTTCATTTCGCAAGAGAGCAAAATACATCCCAGGAGATACAATTTTTTTGCAGTTTTTGTTTTTGTGAATCTGCCAGAGGCTGCTGTGTACGCATTTGGAGATCTCAAATCAAAAGTGACATTCGCGCCTGCTGTTCTTACGTAAATCCACCAAAGGTCACTGTTGACTAACTCACAGACTGACTGACCAACAGACCAACCCCAACAATAGTATTTTGAAAAGCACCTATTGACCCACCCGCTCCCTTCCCTAAACCCAACTGACAGTGTTTTGAAAAGCAATCCAGAAAAATAAAAGCCCTCTGTTTTTTCTACCACATTTTCAGAGTTTACCACACTCAATGTCCAAAGTCCAACCTAAAATCCACCAAATATCAATGTTGTTTGACGTCATTGATGTTTTTACTTTGAAAGGTTAAAAAAAGTGACTTTTGTTAAGATTTTTAATCTTTAGTTTGGTGTTGTATGTTAAGGTATAAAAACCTTGTAATAAACTGCCCATATGTTTTCTGATATTTTCAAGACTTATTATTATATAAGTTATATATTTTTATTATATATTTTATATTTATTATATAAAGATAAAAACAGCTGTGCTTTTGAAAGTGACATTAATCGTGGTGATTTTACTTGGCATTAAGATGCATTGGAGAAAGTTTCAACTGCATTATTAAATGTGATTGTAATTGCTTTTGATAGAGGAAGGTCAGTCCCTGCTTTTTAAAATCAGCTTCGCAGTGACAGAGTCAGCGGCTTTTGTCACTCTCACTGTATTAAAGATGGAGTTTTTACTGTTTAATGACTTTCTTGGTAAAAGTCAGTCGGCTAAATCCAGACATACCCTCTAATCAGAGACTCGATGCTACGCAGATCGGATACATTTTAAGACGACCCCACTTCTCTCAGCAGGTTTTACATGTAATTACTTGAATCCATTATTTTTAATTTCAGATAAAGCTGAGTGATTGACAACCCACGTTTAACAGCAGGATGGTGAAGCTTGGTGGTTAAAGATCTGGTCTAGAAAAAAAGATTGTAGGTTCAAAACTCACCATCATTATTAATGTAGCCTTGAGCAAGGCAATTTGAGCTGCTGTGAATAATTCAACTAAATGACAAAATAGTAGGTCTGCAGGCTAAAAATATCGATCTTCAATCGAGCAATCTTAAAAATCACATGCTAACCGTAAAATTACATGATCGGTCTTTCACTGGGTGTTTCTGCGCCTCCACTGATAAATCTACAGCATGAAATGAAATAATGGAAAGAAAGCATGTCTTTATATTGAGCGGTTCTCATAATGTCAGCACACAAAAACATACAGTGCAATCTGTGATTCACAAACAAAGTATTCTTTTATTCGATTCACTTCAGTCAATCAAAGCTTTACTGCTTCAGTCCAATTCAAAAACAATTTGAAACATGACAGTGCAATCAATGCAGTATGATTCACAGACAGATGTTTTTTTACTGAATGAAAAACATGCACTGCAGTCTAATTCACAAACAACAAATCTTTTAAATCAATTATTTTTTAGTCAAACAGTCCAGTTCAATTTACAAATGATTCTTTTAAACAAATCTTTTAAGTGAAATAGTGACAATCAGTGCAGTTGATTCAAAGGAAAGGAACGTTTTTAACAGATTTATTTATTTATTTAGGCAACGTTCATACTACAGACATATATGGCCCAAATCTGATTTTTTTTGCCTATATGTGACATATGTCAGATCTGTTTTTGTCATGACAGTGTGAACAGCCTAAACCGCATGGAAACTAAACTAAACTAAAATTGTTTATTTTGAATATTGTTTGAATGACAACTGGCACTCAATATATAAACATTATAATTTTCATCAAAAATGCACTGTATAGTTCCATCTATTAATCATATGACAGAAAATAGCAGCATGGGTGAAGGTTAAATGCATGTGTAAGCCTTTTTAACACATGTAAAAAGAAGTATTTTTACTTGTTAAAATTTATTTTAATTTGTTTCCAGCTTCGAATTTATTCCAACTCCAATTTAATATAATTAAAATTTTAGATTAATCTAATTCAAGCTGATCACCTTATTGGTCTAATTTAGATCGATTAACCTAATAAATCCTTATTTTCAGTTAACATTTTCTCGAAGTCGCTAAGAGTCAGTATGCTGGCCAGTTACATCTGCTCACAGATACATCCTTGCCAGTTCTGGTTCTATAGAGGATATAACTGTAAACTAATTTCCTTAAGTAATATTAGGCTGCCCCATGCTTGCTCATACGTGAAGAAACTTTGATTTAGCCACTAGATTATATCAGATTAGTGATTGTCAGAAATCAACAGGTCTCTAATACTGTGCCTCCATCCATTGAGCCTAGATGTATGAATGAATTCTGGTCGTAGGTTGCAGAAACATCAGCCTAAACAATCTGCTATAGATTTACATGATTTCAGGAGATATTGGAATTAAACAAGAATTTTACATTTATTTGTCAGGCAAAGATTGTCCATTCCAATTCACATAATTAAACAAAATAAGCCAATTCAGAATTGTACCACATCATTTAAAAGGTAGAGATAAATACCTTACAGTGTAGTAGTATATGTTACAGCATATAAATCTTAACACACTGCAACGAGGTACCCTGGCTACATAATTCCACAGACACTTCTACACCTTTCTCTTAAATACTCAAATTCCCATGAATTCAAAACAATAAAAGCTTGACCAAGACCCTTGCCTGGTCATGAGTTGATGTGAAGACCATTTTCCCTGGAGTGGACCATCTAAGTCAAAACCCAAATTAACTAATAGAAGGGAAATTGTAAAATATTACAGTGAAATTAAGACCCCATTACCAATTCCACAGAGACATTTAAAATGACACCAAACATGAATATAGAGTCACAAAATACACCATATTAAAAACTTGGACATTCTGTGTGGAACTGCCCTGGTGGAGAAGGTAAAGACCAGGGCAAAGAGGGAGGCTCATGATGCATGATCGCGACAACCTGAACAACTGGTTTCCTATAGCTGATCTTCACAGATAAGAAAGTTTATTGTTTTTGTGCATGGCCATTCTCGTGGTCTTGTCTCAGGTGCAGTTCCATAACAGTTCTCCGGGTTTAATATTATAGACTTAACATCCTTACAGAACCAGGTGTGAGTCTGGTTCACCACACCGGTGGTCAGAGAGACGCTCAGCATGCTTGTCATAGATGACAAATTATCAGTGTTTTCGATCACAAAAAAAAAAAAACTTCTTTTAAGATTCAAACACTAGAATGCACATTAGAACTAGCAAAACAAACATCTGTGAAAACAGCAATAATTATTAAACATAATCTGACAACTTGCTTTATTTACTTCATATAGACATTATGTGCTGTGCGTAGTTATTCTTTAGCGCATACGAGTCAGTTTAGGACCATTATCTGTTCACACTGGAAATCTGAAATTGGCATTTATAACAATAATGAAAACAGCTATGCAAAAATATGATCTGAGAAAAAAAAAATCTGATTTGAACACTAAGCCTCACAGTGTGAACTAAGCCTTATTTGTTTCTTTCTTTTTTTTAGAGTGTATAATGTCTAATGCAGTGCATAAACCAGTGCAAATTAAATCAAAGAAGTGGAGTCAATGATGAAAAGATGAGGTTGATAGGACATACCTTTGGGGCTTCAAGCTATTGTACAAATACCAGTGAATTGACAGCTGTACACCATAGTTAATCACATTGTCCAGTTAATGTGAATTCTCTCCACACACTCTTTACCCAAATTGAATTTTACCAGAAAATTACATGAAAACCCATTGCCCTAGAAACCAGTGTTTCTCAACCACATTCATGGATGACCACCAATTCTGCACATTTTCCAAGTGTCCTTAACCAAACACACCTGATTTAGATCATCAGCTTATTAACTGAGACTAAAAGACCTGTAATAGGTGTGACAGACAAAAGAGACATCCAAAACATGCAGTGTTGGTGGGCCTCCAGTAAAGTGGCTAAGAAACACTGCCCTAAACCACTTTTTTTAAACACGATTTTTTTTTCATGAAATTAAACTAAGCAGCCCTTTTAGTAACATTGAACTTAATGTAAGGTCAAGTGAAGTCAACTATTTGGGTTAAGAGCTTTTTCACAGCTAATTGCAAATGCATGTCTTAAACAAACTCTGACGTTTTTTAAATACCAAAGCATTTTTTCATCTGGCACAATCTGTTAGTAAAACTGTCCCTTTAACATCTGGGTTAGAAAAAACAAGGATATGACATTGCTCATATCCTACAGCTCAGCTGCAAACCCTCACCCAACTGTAAATGAGTCCCCAGAGAGTAAATATCTCACTGTAGTGGCTCTGCTTCCATTACCTTTATTACATCTGTGTGAGAAAATGTTAGCCATACAGAGAGAAGACCACGAGGATCCAGTAATGCCTTGTTAACAATGAAATGTAAGATTGGAGAACACCTTAAGAAGACCTGCAATTATATGGTGCATGTCGGCAAATTTAATTAACAAGTCTCGAAACATATGTCAAACCTACACTTAGACAGGCAAAGCATTTTTTTTTTTTGGTGTCAGGAACACTTAGGTTGATTCGGAAAATGAAAAAAGCCGGTCATTTGAAGACAGTAAATTCTGCCACCAAATAGATTCCTTCTTACATTCCTCCAAGGAATAATGCAGCGTTTTGTTGGTAACAAGAGAAGGTTAACGATTAAAGTGTGGTCAATTGTGCAGTCGCCATCTGTGTCTAACTAGGCATGCAATCTCTTTTATCATTGTGAAAAATCAGTGTATGTGTGTTTAGATACACTAGGTAAAGGGTTATTACTGTAGGTAGGGGGCAGCAACGCTTCAGTGGATGTAAATAGTCTGAATCTGAGCAAGACACCTGCTTTGTTTTTTTTCTACACATACAGACACCCGCACACATGCTGCCAAGAGAGCTGTGCTGACACCATAAAGCCTGAGAAAAGGTTTAAACAACCACCAGTGATGCTGTTAATCACAGTCAATCTCCTGTGCACCATGCTTCACAAAGCCTGAAGAACATCCAGCGTTCTCTGTCCCTCGGCAGCCGTAACATCTGCCCACATCCCTCTATACGGCACACATGAGATGAACACAGTACTTCTCACCCTGCTCTTTAATACCAACCTTTGTCTCAAAGTACACATTTAAATATATTGGCGACATGTTCAGTGTGCCTTAAAATGGAGAACTGCTAAATGATTTGTGTAAACATCCTTTCAGCCAAGGTCGATTCATGCAGGCACTCTGGAGAAATCACCCATTTCCATTATCTGTAGGTTTAGCACTATTGTATTTGCATGAGTAAAGAGAGCTTCTGTGGTCCATATTGAAATCTGGGATATTTTTAAGTTGAAAGGATAGTTCCCCCAAATAGAAAATGTTGTCACCTTCATGTTGTATTATGATGTATGCCTTTCTGTTGTTCCTCTTAACACTGTAATGAAGAACAAACGATCTGAATCACATGTATGAGAAAATAATACTGGGTCTCCAACATCTTATTTAGCAGTCTGAATGAAGCTTAAGTAACTAAACGCAGGGGCGGATTTAATGATTTGGGGGCCCTAAGCAATTACAGCCCTCGGGCCCAAAAGTTCTAAACTGCAACTTTTCCAGTTTAATTTATTTTTAATTGATTTATTTTGTTCTTTTATTTTGATTATATCACTCAATCACTCCTTTTCTACATTTTGTCTTAATGCAAAATAACAATAACAACATGTAAAGCATCTTGTAAAATTTTTTTAGATGATTTGTTTTCTTAAAATGAATTTACAACTAAAATTATTCATAAAATATTTTGTTTTCTTTAACTAACTCTTTACCTAATTTGACTGCTGGACTTCTCCATGATTGAGGATGGTGTAATAAACATTAAACTTGTATTTTTTAGACACTCATACAAAATATGATAGAACATGGTGTTAGGTATAATTTATACTATTTATTTGGGGGACCTCAGATTTCCTGGGGCCCTAAGCGGCCACTTATGTTTCCTATTGGTTAAATCTGCCCCTGACCATGTGTCAACCACAAATTGTAAGCCCCAAACCATTATGGTCTACTAACAAAGGTTGGTTTACAGTTTACATTCATTTTTTGTTCGCTTAGTCCCTTTATTAATCCGGGGTTGCCACAGCGCAACAAACTGCCAACTTATCCAGCACGTTTTTACGCAGCTGATGCCCTTCCAGCCGCAACTTATGGGAAATACAGTTTACATGGAGATAGAAATTAGTTAGAGGTCAAGAAATCAACATGAATTCTAAAACAAGCCATCAGAATAAAGAGTTCTCAAAATTACTCTTATGAGTTAGTTCTTGTAACAACTTGCAAACTTTCTGTACTCTTTTAGAGGACTTATAGTTGTATACATTAAATACAGTTTAGTTTGTGGTTGTGTTCATTATTTGTGTTAATAATTAAATCAAGATTAGTTCAACTATATAACTAGGCACTGTATGCATTTATTTATTTAAAACACACACACACACACACACACACACACACACACACACACACACACACACACACACACACACACATATATATATATATATATATATATATTTTTTTTATATATATATAAAACAAATGCATATATGCAAAGAAAACAAATCTAATGAGTTTACAAATTAAGTCATGTGTAATACAATGAAAAGGCACAGGAAAAAAGTACTGAACACATGAAGAAAGCAAGACGTAAAAAGGCAGTGAAAGCCCAGACAGCAGCTGAAATCACTTAGTAGTTATTCAGCAACACTCCACTCTTCCTCATTGTAAATTGATATCAGCTGCCTTAGTCCACATCTGCAATGGCAGGAGGATGAAAATAAAACCAGGGTGGACATTTCAGAAAGACGTTGATCCAAAACACAGCCAAGGAGACTCTCAAATGCTTTTGGAGAAAGAAAACCAAGCTTTAGAATCACCTGACCTGAATCCAGTAGAAGTTTGGATAGACAAAACCCACAGAACATCAAGATTTTTATACACTCTGTTGAAGTCTGAAAACGTCACACCTGGGCAATGCATGTGACTTCATTCTACGTTTGAGAGTTGTCTTTAAGATACTAAATCATCTAATTTGCTCACAGAATTTTTGAATACTCTGAATTATAAAGAATTATTATTTTTTTCAATTGTATACATTTTTTGCATTATTTTTTATTGTGTGTTTTTTAATTGTATTACAATTTTAAAAAGAATGCAAAAATAAGTGTTTTCACTTAAGGAACTGGATTGTGAACCCTTCTGTGGATTAATATTTCATCATGCGATTTTAATTACATTGTTCATTGACTTTTATAACCTTTTGAACCATAAAACCATTAAGTGACCTAAAAAATGATTAGAAAATGGTTGGAGCATTTTTTATTATTATTATCGTGCGCAGTCAGAATACACACGCAGTGGTCTCCCGCAGTCTTGAGGGAATATGCACGAACATTATGAAATTAGCGAGCAGAAGGTGATCTGTTCCTGTAACAATAAGAGGAAGCCCAGCGGCCTTCAGTGTGAGCTGAGCCAATGGAGATCACGCAGTGAAAATCACTCTGAGCAGCAGCGGGAGGAGAAAGCAGGAGGATGTGCTCAACACAGACAGGATTTTCTCCTCTCTCCTTTCACTCCTCTGATTAGCCCTGCTCGGTAATATAGGCTAGAACTCAGCAGTGAATCTCAGCAAACATCTCTGCTGTCTCTCTCACTGTTTCTTTCCTTAATATCCAGACTCGCACCTCAGGGCATGTTCATATCAGCGTTAAAACAACCAGAAGAGAAAATGATTTCCTTCTGTTCTACTATTGCCTGTTGTTGACACCTTTGAATTCGATATTGGCTTTTATGCAGAGAAGAATTGGCCTTGACAGGCAAATTGAACCATAATATATCTGACTCATAAGGCTGTGAGGATCTGGGCCACCCTGCACCACTGGGGGCGTCCCGTATGCCAGTGGGCCTATTCGGATTTCATTGACACTTAAAAAGAGCTGAAATGTAGCTGTGTTTGTGCTGGCGGCGCCAAAAGACAATTTGAATTGCACAAGACAAACCTCAACAGAGCAAGTCCCGAAAATGGTAGAAATTCCATTTAAGACATCTGACCTCACTGAAAGTCACTGTATAATTTGCACACTATTACCACTGAGGGCATTCTGGGAAATGTCAACTCGCAACATTTCCTATTGTTAACATCTTGTGAATGCCGTCTCCTTAAAAATGTTTTACAAATCTTTTTGTGTGTCTTCAAACTGCTTAAGCTGTGCTGGCAGATGAGATTCGACATCCCTGCAGAATTATCAAGATTTTTCTCCTTCAGTAATTGGTGGAGGGGAGAGTTTTATTTTACTTTCCGGCTAATGACAGCCCATGGCCTGAGGCACAAGGGAGAGAAGTTTCATTTCACAGACACCTGCAGAGACTTACATTTTTTGGCTAAAAGAGACACTTTGTATGAACTCCCTTCTCTCAGCCTCTAATGAGAACAGCCTTTTTTCAGCCTGTTTTAATTGCAGAATATGCATGCAGAATATTTCCTGAAGTTCATGAATATGATATGAGCACATTTACTGATGTAGGAACACTTTTAGGTGCTGCAGAGTAAGCTGAATGTGTAAAGCAATCAAGCAGGAACATCTGAACGGGTTGAATAAAAACTACCGGTGCAAATGAAATGCCAAATGTTCTAGTTGGAGTAGCAGATTATTAGTTAGATGCACATTTAAAAGTGAATTTTAAAACGAATGCAGTTTAATTTCAGTGGAACCTAACAAGGCACTGAAATGTATGTTATTTAGTTTTACTCATTCCGTTTGTTGGCATAAAAACACCATTCAAACGTTTGAGTCACTAAATTTTTTAGTTTTTGAAAGAAGCCTGTTAGGCTTATCAGAGCTCCTCTATTATTTTTGCAGGAACTGTGATATGCGGTGCATACCAAACAGAATATATCACCCTCCAAAGAGCACCGAAAAAAAGGGGAGTGAAAACAATCATGGCTTCTATTACATATTAAAGTGTCGTTCCAAAACTAAAGCGGTCAAAACTAGCCACTTGAAGGGCCCTTCGGAATGAAGGATTTTTAAGGGTACAACTGATGGACACTTCGACCCCTCCTTTGCTCAGGGAAGTTGATTGTAGTTGCATACTGCATTACCATTCGGAAAGGCTCACCCCTATGCCCTAATCACTCTGAAAGAACCCTTCCAAATGAAATGCAGTGATACACTCACTGGCCAATTCATTAGGTACACCTACTGTATACAACTCATTAATGAAATGATTAATCAGCTGATCACATTGCTGCAAATCAATGCATTTGCACACGTAGACATGAGCTGCTTCTAAATAAGCGATCTTGTGAACCAAAATTCAATTCTAATACTCAAAAACGCAAGAACTGAGGATGTATGACAGAACTCGGATGTGTTCTTGATATCACGGATGCACTGAATGCAGATTTCACAGCATTCACTCAAAGTCCCAGAAGTCTTTGCAGCTAAATAAAGGAGGAGGGTACAGTGTGGCATTTTATATTCATTATTATTTACAGTCCAGAGATATAGCCAAGCTTGTTAGCCTAAAATAGCCTAATGTCAGGAGTTTCCCTAAATGTGACTGTAAAAGTAAATATTAACATGAAAGTTTTAATAAAGGCATAAACACATCTTTATTTTTCTGAAATAATTAGAATCTGTTTATGTGCATTGTAAGACTTTTGTACATGCTACATATTTAGAGCAAACAAAAATAAATTATAAATATTGTAATGTTTAAAAAGGATGGCACGGTGGCACAGTGGGTCACGCTATTGCCTTACAGCAAGAAGGACACTGGTTCGAGCCTCAGCTGGATCAGTTGGCATTTCTGTGTGAAGTTTGCATGTTCTCCCCGTGTTCACGTGGGTTTCCTCAGCTATAGTGCAAAGGCATGCGCTATAGGTGAATTGGGTAAGCTAAATTGTCCGTAGTGTACTGTACGGTGTACCTGTATGTGTGTATGACTTGGTCCTCTAGGTTGGGGGTTGAGTGTTGGACTTACAACTCACCTGGTAAAAATTTGATGTTATGAAATACCTACATGGTGTGGCTAAATATCAGCTTTGATAAAAATTGTGTAAAGGTTATTTGACTATCATGAAGATTGCAGCTTATTTGTTCACAGGATACCTCCTATGTTTTGGAGGTCTTCTGTAACTTGGCAAGACCATTTTTGAAACGAACGTGAGTTCATCCCTCTGCATTCTTGGTGTTAAAAAAAGCCATGGTCAAGACAGTCTGCTGAAGAACAATGAGAAACTAAATTGATAGTGACTTTAATTTTGGTAAAGGTTGTTGGTGCCAGACAGGCTGTTATGAGTATTTCAGAAACTGCTGATCTACTGGGATTTTCATGCAGGACCTGTAGGGATGACAGAGAATGATCTGAAAAAGAGAAAATATTGATTATATTCAGATTTAATTGTCCCTTTATACATTTTGTTGACTTTGTTACATTGCACCTATGCCAGCTAATTCCCAGCAAACAATTTTGTGTTTAATAGATGTCTAATACAAGACATCTAAACATTGACAGCTTGGCTAAAACAAGGCTAAACTTGGGCTGTTAATCTAATAGACATCTGAGAATAGCCCAAAACTATAGACTAGTCTTCAAATAGATAGATTATACAGACTTTATGTGTAGTCATTCATTTCTGTTTATTTGATGACTAGACTAGTTTTGGCCTATTCTTAGACGTCTATTAGATTTTCACTTAAAGGCCAAATTTAGTCTTGTTTTAGCCAAGACGACTATGTTTAGATGTCTATTAGACATCTATCTTTAAAAACAAAAAAATGCTTGCTGTTATTGACTGTAAGGTAAGGGTTAGTGGAGCCTGTTAGTGGAACAGTGTCAGCAGATATTAAACAGACACCTCTGCCAATTTTCGAATGAGAATTATTTGGTATGTAGTTGCAATCTAACTTATAGTCAACAGAATGCGTAAAGGTATATACAAAGAGTACTAAACAAGGCTATCATGATTATCAATAATGAGAGACATCAAACACCTTCCAATTGTTACCATCAAAAAAAAAAAAAAAAAAAAATCATTTATACCCCAGGCAATTAAGTTTTTAAGTTCTTCCTCTCTTAGTAGCAGTTGATGCCTAGTAGACTGGATATTTATTTATTTGGCACATGTCTGTATATATATATATATATATATATATATATATATATATATATATATATATATATATATATATATATATATATATATATATATATATGTATGCCAAATTTGAATTGTCAGAAGTCAAGTTTGTATGCTGCAAATTAAATTTCCCTGCAGGGACAAAAATGTCCTAACTAACTAACTAACTAACTAACTAACTAACTAACTAACTAACTAACTAACTAACTAACTAACTAACTAAGGGACTATCAGAATAAAGTGATGCAAAAATATCCAGTAGGTGGCACTTCTGTTGGCGAAAATGCCTTGGTGATGGCAGAGGTCAGATGAAAATCGCCAGATGCTTCCATGTCAGTAGGGACCAAATGAAAGATAGCATGATGCTATTTAAGGACCAATCTCTGGGAATATTTCATGCACCTTGTTTATTCTACACAATGAAAGAGTTAAAGCAGATCTGAAGGCAAAATCGGGTTCTCCTCTAAATATCATCACATTGTGGAATTAAAATGGATTTTGAACAGAGATTGTCTTTATACTATTGGCCATGAAGGTCAATTTCCTGACTGTGGGTTCATTTATTATCCCCAGCTGTGCTGTATTCCAGTGCAGGTACAGTGGAGGGGTTCTGACACTAAATTAATGCACCAAGGAATTGTTCTGAAGCAGGTTTATGAAGTGTTTACTCCTCCAGCTAATATTTCATGTACATCTCAGTGACTGAGTGAAAAATGAAGATTCAGTTCAAAATGGCAACATATTACTCTCGGGTGAAGGAATGAAAATAAGTCATTTCTAAAAATGAAGAATAAAAAATAAAGGCTGCAATTTCTATGTTTTATTATTCTTTTATTTTATTATTGTAAATACAGCATGCCAATTATCTGAATTTAAAAAATAAAATCTGCCATATTCGTAACAACTGCTTAGCAAACAATTGTAATTTCTATTATTTACACTACGTCTAAATATTATTTAAAATGTTGTGTTAGGAAAATGTGCTTTTATTTACATTGACTTAATTAAATATGATCTGCATCAATACACATTAAAAATGCACATATGCCATGGAAAGTAAAGAACTTGTTTTCCTAAACTACTGACATCATGTTGCTAACCAAACAAAAACAATATTTTGATGAAATAATCAACATAATAATCATTTTGAGTCGAACAACAAACACATTGACATAACATTTCACTAAACATGACAACAAAATCACAAACAGCAGTGTAAGCCCTTGGTCAAACAATACAACCATATTAATTATTCATACCATAGTGCATGCTGGGAAGAGTGTGTGGGGCTGAAAAACAAATCACTTCTTCAGTGTACAGAACTAACAAAGCCTTCATCCAAATAATCTGTTATGTTTTTCGGGTTGAATTAATACTGTAAGAGTAGCTATAGAGTAAAAGCGTTTCTTATCTACCTGAATAGTTGTTCTTCATAAGAGCAAAACACCAAATCCATCAAGTAAACATTTTGTTTGTTGTCTTTCAAGATTATTTACGTGATATAAGAGTCATATTTCAGCATGTGTGATGATCAGGACGGTCGCCCGCGTGTTTGAAGCAGCATCAACAAGGTTGATTTGTGCCCAGAGGAATTCTGCTAATTATAAAACACAGAGATGACTCGCGTTAATTAACAATCCAATTACGCTTCCCTACATTTGATTTTTTTTCACCCACATTGTAATCTTCCAATCTCTCCATCTCTTTCTCATTTAAATCGTGTCATCTTGTAACGAGGTGTAATCAGTGTGATAATACAAGAGCCAGCCAATTAAAACGCGTCAGTATTATTACTTCTCGGCTTTTTAAACATCGCTAACACACACCCACCATGTGATTACATAAGATCTGCGGGTTAGTAAGTTACAGTATAAGTAGATGATACCGATGGTGACTAAAGTAAAGCAGGACTTCATCTCAGCTCATTTCGCATCCTCTCTCAACCTTTCGCTTTTCCAAACTCTCCCCCCTCCTTTATCCCTCTCTTTTTTCTTATCAAACGCACACGGTCTGCAGCAGTGGATGAGGAGCATCGTCTGCGTCCGCGAGCGCGCGCCAACTGTCTGCACTTGAAAGTCTCTCTCTCTCTGTGTGTGTGTGTGTGTAATGCGCGCACCCATGTACCTCTCTCAGTGATGTGAGAAATCAAGAGGGGCACATCTCTTAAGCCTCCTTGTGGTGGGATTTCAATTTGACGCACTAAACGAAGCGCGCATCTTCGCCCTCATACACTCTGCATGTGTGTGAGTGCGCGCGTGTGTGCGCGTGAGCGTGTCCGCTCGCTGCAGCTCCGGCGTCGGGCAAACCCTCTCACTGCTGCACTTCAGCAAATGTGGAGCAACTCGTCTGCTGCCGGCCGCCTCGCATGGCTCCAAAACCAGCGGATATGCCCCAGTGCCGCGGGAGACTGACGCCTTCACTGTCTTCCTCTCCTCCGCTAATGGTCCTCTCAGGGTGAGTGTGCCCTCCGTCCAGCCCCGGTTTTTTTTTACATCAAGTGCTGGACGCAGGAAGGTCTGTTTGTGCATTGCAATGTGCTTCGTTGAAATACGGCTGGCTGACGGTTACTTACACTGTACCGCAGCTGACTGAGTGAGCTTGGTTCAATTACACTTCATCTGTGCCTGCATGTGCATCCTCAAAGTGGAGGATGATAATTCACTTTTTTTCCCTGCTGTCCTTTGGGGGTTGCTGAAGCTTGTGAGGTTGGACATTGACGTGATTTGATTGTGCTCGCTCTTGTCATGCAACAGTCTGATGTTTAGTTAGCCAGTTGTTTTTTTCCCTCTGACATTTATGTTCTAGTAGTTCCTGAAAGCTTCATATTTTTGGCCGCAAAGGTAAATTGATGAAGGTGGGATTATGTCCTTCGTGGATGAGGGCATTTTTGTCTCCCACGCCTCAGCTGTGTGTTTCCGACTATGTGATTTTGCAATATGGATAACATGTATCTTCAGGTAAAGTATGTATTTTATTGATGGAGATCTGTTTAAAGGATGTTAGTCACTATAATGGGTAGTTAAGGAAGCATTTATTGGAAGCTGTATTGTAGTCGTGTCGTGTACTCATCTAGAGAACTTTTATATAAGGTATAAACCTGTCAGCAAAACATGAGAGGATGTGCATTTGAATGATGGTAGTCCTTCTGTATGATATTGTGCTTCATCGTCAGTATGTGTGTGTTTGTGTGTGTGTGAGAAGGAGAGAGATTTCCACTCTGTCACAGACTACTCTGTATGATGAAATGACACTTTCTATCTTCACTGTGATTCAGAATCTCATCTTCTCCAGATATGAACTTTTTGTCGTTTGTACACATGCCAGGATGGGAAATCCTCCAGCGTATTACTTTTCACCCATTTTTGTAAAATGTTTCCATCATTCTTTCATTACCTTCTCCTTTTGGGAAAATGAGATGCTCAGATTTTTACCTTTTGAGATCTTATTCTCGGGTTTGAATCTAGGATGAGTGAGGCATTACATCCTTCCATCTCATTTTAGTATCATTTCCGATCTCTGTCTTCCCCAGTCCTGCAGTCTTATAGGCCTCTATTTGAACAGACGATGAATGCGTTTAGTCACGCACCACAGCGTCTTTACTCTCTTTCCTTGTTTTACTTCGTTTTTTTGCTTGTTCTTCAGCTTTTTGTTCAAGTCAAGACTGATGGTGATGATCCATTGAAATTAGCCATTGTGTTTTAACTCTACAATTGTTAAACAAAGGCAAGATCATTTACATGATAAATGACAGAATTTCACTTGTTTTGTTCAGCACTCCAAATCTCTCTAATGATATTCAAATCAACATGCAGAGCAAATTAAACACCCACTTTTATCTTTCTCATCTTCTTTAAAGGGATAGTTCACCCAAAAATAAAAACTGCATAATCATTTTCTCAACGTTAACTTGTGCCAAAACAGTTTGAGGTCCTTTGTAAAGCTTTTTCTAAACTAATTTTAAGACGATCAATTGCTTATGACTGACCGCTGCTGGTCCCGCATTAGCTAATGCATGATTCACCAATCAGATGAGTCCTAACTCATTATAAATAACCTTAATTATGATTGTTCCTTACCTCAGTCATCTTTGGCTTGAAGAATCCCCCCTTCCACCCCTCCTCTACTTTCTTTTCCTCGATAAGGTGGCATGGTGGCCCAGTGGTTAGCACTGTTGCCTCACAGCAAGAACGTCACTGGTCCAAGTCTCTAACAGGCCAGTCGACATTGCTGTGTAGATTTTACCCCTTCTCGCCGTGCTCGCCTTGGTTTCCCCAAGATTCTTCGATTTCCTCCCACAGTCCAAAAACATGCGACATAGGCGAATTGACCAAACCAAATTAGCACCATAGACGAGCTCTTAATCAGCAGTATATCTCTCCATAGCAATCCCTAATTTGTCATTAACTATAAATAGCAAGGGAGTTCTTGAGACCTCCCTGAGCTCAAATTCCTCTCTCGGCCTGCAAACGGGGAGGGAGCCCCGGGCTCGAGGATCTTATGAGCTAAGGGCTCTCTGCTGGGACAACATGCCAAACATGCTTTATAAACAATCATCTGCAAAGTGTGAACTCCTGAAGTTCTGTTGAACATAAAAGAAGCAAACCTGTCACCATTGACATAAATAGTCAGAAAAAAAACACTATAGAAGTCAATAGTTACAGGTTTCTGACATTCCTAATATATCTTTTTTTTTTGTGTTTAATAGAAAAACATAAATATAAACTTGTTTAAAACAAGTCAAGGGTGAGTAAAAGATAAAAATAATAATTTTTGGGTGAACTATCTCTTTAATCTGAGACACGGTGGCGTCGTGCAGCATTATCGCCTAACAGCAAGAAGGTCGCTGGTTCGAGTCCCAGCTGGGTCAGTTGGCATTTCTGTGTGGAGTTTGTATGTTCTCCCCTCATTGGCATGGATTTCCTCTGGGTGCTACGATTTCCCGCACAGTCCAAAGACATGCGGTATAGGTGAATTGAATAAAATAAATTGGCCGTAGTTTATGTGTGGGTGTTAACGTGAGAGTGTATGTGTGTTTTCCTGTACTGGGTTGTGGCTGGAAGGGCATCCACTGGGTAAAACATATGCTGGATAAGTTGGCGGTTCATTCCGCTGTGGCAACCCTTGATTAATAAAGGGACTAAGCTGAAAGGAAAACAAATAAATGAGTATCCCTTTAATCGTGCCATACGCTGTAAAGGATGTGTTAAGATGCAATAATCAAAGATTTTATGACAAAATAATAAAACATTTTTGAGATTTCAGTGGTTATTCAGTGCTGTTCAGAAATTCATATTATAATAAACAAAATAATCTTCAAGCATTTCTGAAAAATCTAAATTGTGTTATTTTACTCAAACTTAAGTAGTTTATGCTGCTGTAGTGATGCTGTCAATAAATCAAAATGTCACTGTCAGTTCAGCTTGAATTATGCAATGGTTAGAGTATAAAAGCGGTCATGACCTGAGAAATCTAAATTCCCTTGATCTTCTTTGACATAAAAGAGGTCATTGTATTCTAAAAGCCTCCAGTAAGTTTCAGAACTCAAAACTTTCTTGTTAGCTTAAAACATGCTACATTGAAGCCAATCTGCCAAAACGACAGGTTGAGGAATGTGCCACTTTATTATGTAATCATGTAACTAAACTTTGTAAAAGGAAATCAACAGCTGCTTTTACAACACTACTAGCTTAGTCCCACCCTCTGACTTGTGCATATAGAAGATAAATAATGTGAGAGGCAACATTAAAGATGACTCAATAAAGACAAGTTTTTATGCAGTGCTTCATTAAAAAACGCAGTCTCTGCATTGCATTTCTTCTCATCCCAACAGTAGGAAAATATGGATGTACTTAATGAGATCTTAGTCATGTCATTTTATCACAGATTTGTTTACGCACAAGGCAAGACCAGATTATCAGAAATACTGAAAGTAAGATGATGCTCTGCTGACTACATTGTACCTGACATGTTGCACCTCACAAGTGCGAACGCATGTTTTTATTACAAGGTTACCTTAGCTTAGTTAATACAGATCGTTCGAGGGTTTATTCACTTTTTGATCATCAAATATACCATTCAAGTAGAAGATTAACATTGGTGGGCACACAGAGGTCCTGTTGAACTTTTTAAAAATGGTTAAATAATCCATTTATGTGCCCGCTCTACCAAATGGTTGATCATCATGTTTTGACTGTTTTAAATAATGGTTTAGACTCACAGGATAGTTGGTTTAAAAAAGAAACCTAACAAACATAATCCTGTTGCACTACTACAAGCATGTTTAATGAGTATCTGAGATATTTTTTGGCATACTTTAAAAAATATACATGATTTAGTGAATATTTTTTTAAGTAAATTGGTCTTGCCCTTCAGTTTTTTAATAGTATATGTATTAATTTCGGTACTTTTAAACTGGCATATCAACCATTTGGTAGAGGTTGATATTTTAAAAATTATGAAATGTGTTGAAAAAATATGCATTGAATGTGTTTACTAGCAACATTAGGATTTAATAAATGCAATCCAAACTTTTTTTTCTTGGTGGGATAATTAAAGGGGTATGCACCCAATCACACCAGTTTACTTAAGAACCTGTTATCTGCCATGCCTACTCAAAAAGTTTGTTCCCATGATGTAGTCAAAACAGGTCGGAGCATATTACTTGTACATTATGATGTTTTTTAAAATGTTAATATCGTTGACACTGCTTTGAGTGCACCCAAGAGAGTAGTACAAAATTAAAAACGCAGTTCATTGCCTCTTAAAATGACAAAAATGCCTAAGCATTCATAAAATGCTACTATATTTCATTTCGAATAAAAAATGAATGGTTACATTTTTTTCCATTGTGGTTTATGCACCAAACTAATGGTTACATTTTCTTCTTCTCATGCACCCACCACTGACAGTGGTTTAATGACACCCCAGTGTAAATCACAAATCCAAAAGGGGATTCCTCCACTTTCAGTCACTTTAATACTTTAGCTTGTTAGTGGGATTAGCGCCACATTTCACATTCACAGCCCCTCGCACAGAGCTGTGGTAATAGCAGTCATTTGATCCCATGCACTCCTTACATGGCTTGCTGATAAGTCTGTAAATCCAGTGTTACAAACTAGTGCACCTTCTCTGTACCAGCCAGTGACCAAAGGCAATATGTTGCTCAGTGAAGCCTGAGACAGTAACTCCATTTGAAACGATTTAGGATTTTTCCGCTAGTTTTTACTTTCTTGACATTCTGTGAAAATAAAACCAGACAATTATATGTTTTTTGTATCAAATATGTTCCTCATTGTAGTTAAACGACATTTTTAACCAGATTACATAAGAATAATAAATTAAATGTAAATACATTTACAGTGGCACATTTTCCACACTGTAATGTGTTTCATATTTACAAAAGGGAAGAATTCTTTAGAAATATATAATATGCTTTCTTTTGGATTAAAATTGAAATTTGCTTTCTCTAGCAAGATGAGAAGAGAAAGGAAAATAATCTCATTTATTTTTACACAAATTGGGGTGTTGGCTATTCATGAAATTTCAAAGTTATTGAGTTACAAATATTCTAAAACACAGTATTAAAAAATTAAATCAGATAACTGTAAAGAGCACTGATTTAAATATGAGAACACTATCAGATTCCTTCTAGTTATTAATGTTAATTTGGCAACTCCTGCATTTTCTTTATTTTCTAAATCAGAGCACCAAAATATTTAGCCTTAGCAAAAAAAGCTGTCCATTACAAGTCTGTCATTAGAATATTGCACCTTTACATTATCACTTCCTCATTCAAGGCCCTTTTATATAAATAAATAAATAAATAAATAAATAAATACATACATACATACATACATACATACATACATACAAAAGAGGACAGGATGATGTGGAGAAATGAAATTGACAACCAGTAAAAAAAATGAGCAGGATATGTTTCTGCTGTGTCTCAGTGTTTAAGAGACTGATCTGCCGAAGTTCAAAGGCATGTAGTGTGAACCAGGTTTTAGGTTTTCAGCCAGCAATATTCATGCAGGTCAGTGAACCTCCTGTTTCACGGTAAATGAAACGGAAGCTGAAAACATTGAAATTATGAAATGGCCAGGACAGGGTCCTGACCTAAACCTGATCAAAAATTTCTTGAAATCCTTGGCAACAAAGTTATACTTAAGAATTCCAGTATAGTCACCAAACTGTGGAGACTGAAGAAAAACTGATCAAGATCACATTAGTTTACTAATGAAGCCAGTCAAAGCAAGGGCCTCTCCACTCATTTCTGACTGCTATAACCTTCTGAAACTGTATTTGTTGTTGTTGTTTAATTTGGAATTTAATAATTTTTTGTACCATTAATTTGGTCTTCTCGAGCATAACATTTTAAATATCTCCTACTCAGGAGTGTCAGGACTAATTTGTACCTTGTTTGTAAAAAGGACCATATATGTTAGACAGGAGTGTGAGGACTTTTGGTCTCCCAGCGAGCAACCTTCCAGTGACTCATAACTTTTTACTGTACCGCAGTGTCAGTGCTTTCGGGTTTCAGACTGTGCAACCATGTGGTGACAGCGGAAGGCAAAGGCAGCTCTGGAAAATCATTAGATTGTTTTTCACGTTAAGGTTTGGTGCTACAAGCAGGGCTCAAAGCCCTTTGCAGAATAAAAGACAGAGATTACAGCTCTCCCAATATTAATGACTGTTGCACCACATGCAGCTTGGGATTATCATAAAGGGAGGAGGGGGAGAGGATAAAAAGGGAAACATTTGACTGGCTGGGGATATTATGCTATACTGTGTGCTTTTGGAACAAACAGTGCATTTATAAATCACAAACACGCCAAGGTTTTTCAAATAAATAGCTAGAAGCCAGCTTCTTTTTTCAGGAACTGAAGTTAGTGACTCACTTCATGTTAATTTTTTAATGTCGAATAATTGCATGATGAATAATGTCAAAGGTAAGATCTGAGTAACAGTATGGAGCCAGGTCAGCCTTCATTTTTGCCAGCACTGAACTCCAATGTTAATCAATGGTCACGAGTCACAAAAAAAATACGTCAGTTTGTGACGTCTGTGACATTTCCAACAATATTGTATTACAAAGTGGTCAACCTTTTTTCAAAGGCACATAATGAAATATGTCAGTTTAGTGTGTTATCAAAAGAGCAACAGACAGGGACAGCTCAAGACCTCAGCCTGATGCAGAAGGACAGTCAGTCAGGTGCTGTTTTATCTATGGCAGAGGCAGTAATGCATCCATCCGGTTTCTCTCTCTCCCTCTCTCTCTTGAATCTTGCATAGACTTCTTGGTGGGTTGAAAGCTTGCTGGTAGTTGGTTGATTGCTTCCCTCACAGATATTTTTTTAAAGGCAGCATCGTAGAAATAAAAAAAGGAAGACAGGAAATCAAGCTATCAAATCAGCTCAGTTCAAAATGATGGTTTCAACTAGACGTGATATTAAGAATCTCTAAAATATGCCTGCATTCTCTACCTCATCTTTAATAGTATGCAAAGCATCTAGAAAAACATTACAACAAAAAACACAATGAATTAGATTTTAATATATAAAAGTTGTGCCTACACTCCACATTATATAAAATATATGATGCGTATTAAATTTTTATAGGCAATCGCTCTATGTTGTCTCTAAGCGTTAGCACCATTTCCCTTCTAAATGTTACAACGCTTCATTCACACATCATGCTTCATTTGCATTACAAAACATGAATAATATTTGTAGGTTTTTTTTACAACAGCCGAATACAATTGCATACAACAAAGCTCCTGATGCACGCACCACAATAAAACCAGCTTGTGTGGTTATATCACTGCAACGTAAAAGGAATACTAATTATATCTCTGTGCTAAAAAGTCATATCAGCTCACAAATCTACAGCCAATCTTATTATCCTCCCAAAATCAGGAGATTAGGACAGATTTTTGGTTTGAAGTCCCTTGTGAAACTGACCCCTAAATCTGAGGTCTCTTTCAGTGCAGATTATCAGGCTGTGCTCCAGGTTGATATGATTTAAAACACTGAAGCAGGCATAAATGAGACCTTAAGCATAAAGAAACATCGGGCATTGAAAATGGATGTTTTGTACAAGACATTGTTTGGAGTTTTGGCTTTCCTGCCTATCTAAAGAAGAGCCCTGAGAGCTTTACATATCAGTAGTACCTGCTGCTGGTGATAGCTATCCATAGACATGACCGGATAAAGGTGTGGGTTAAATTAATAAATAAATGTGGAAAAACCTAGAAAAATGCACATAGCTTTAGAGTTAAAGGCTGTTTCTTTTTCACAGTCATTTTCAATAGGACCAGTGGGCCTGTTTGAACTGACATGCTGCTAAAGTGCATGAGGAGAGTTAAGAGGATTACTTTTGCAATTTTAGATTCAATGCATTACTCATAATCCTGGGGTTGACGGTGGCCAAATTGTCAGGGTTGAAGGGGGACCTCTGTGTGTGTGCTTTAAAGACAGAGAATGAGAAAGGCAGATTTGGTTTAAAGTGATAGTTCACGCAAATTTTGAAGAATTGTGCTCACTTTTTTTTTAACAATTCCATAAAGATTTTAACACTGATGAAGGATTAAAAAGTGCTCCGAACTTGCAAAGACAAAAATTGAAGGGGATAGTTCAACCAAAATGAAAATTTACTGTTAATTTACTCAAGCCGGCCTTCACAGTGGCGCAGTGGGTAGCATGATTGCCTCACAGCAAGAAGGTCACTAGTTTGAGTCACAGCCCTTCGGTGTAGAGTTTGCATGTTCTTTCTGTGTTTGCGTGGTTTTCCCCACAAGTCAAAAGACACGTGGCATGAGTGAATTGGATAAGCTAAACTATCTGTAGTGCATGTATGTGAATTAGTGTGTATGGATGTTTCCCAGTGATGGGTTGCAGCTGGAAGGGCATACACTGCTAAAACATGCTGGATTGTTGGCGGTTCATTCCAATGTGGCGACCCTGGATTAATAAAGGGACTAAGCTGAAAATAAAATGAATGAATGAATTTAATCAAGCCATACAAGATTTTTCTTTTTTAACTGAAACTATACTTTATTGATTGTTAAAATAAAAGTCTGCAATTACATTGAATTTTAATGTTGTGTATTGTTCTGTTTTGATGGATTTTGACTTATTTTTTTAATTAAAATATCTCTTATGTACTTATGTTTTCCCTAATGTAAGAAGAATGTTCAAATCTAGTGAAATTTTAATTTTAAGTAGTAACATGGACCGTGTCATGTGTCACCATACTAATGATGTCACACCTTCGATTTTTGGATTGGTTTTGTATAAAACAGAAAAACGCCAAAGTTAAAATGTTGTGCTTTTAATTAGACGGCACAGAGCAGCACAGAACCTTAAAATGAATTTAGTATGATGGTATAGCACTAATCTATATTTAGTATAATGATATAGCACTAATTCTTAACCTTCCACCCCAAAGCATCATAATAAAAGCTCCGCTGCTTTTATGTCATGTCGTACTCATCTCTTATCAGCAATTGCTTCAGCAGTTACATTTCATTTTTACATCTTTCAGGCTGCAGCTGCTGTCACACTACACATTTTGCCCCGCTGACTTCCATTCATATGCGTCAGAATTAGCCAGACAGGAAATGCAATTTTATGTGACAGAAAGTTCAAGAAACCCTAAAGTATTTTCTTTTAAAATTTTAACAGATTTGTGTGTTAAGCATCAATTAAGTCAAAGTTGCAGTCACCTGTCAGATTTAATTATGGGGAAAACTGGATAATTTTAAGCTTTTGTCAGTTAATTTTATCTTCCGTGTTTAAAATAATTTTTGAGGTGGGATCAAAATTGGTGTTGTAGCGTTCATCTGCCTGTCCAGAGATGACGTTCTTATTATTATTCATAGCGGAGTTTATCCTAAGTGAATACCCTGCTTCTTGATTATTTATGAGAACCCTTGCTTTCTGATGACAGACCTGCCAAACTGTGAGACTGCAGCCACACACGGCACACAGTTTTTAACATGTGTTTGTTGCCATGATACACAGAATTTGTTGCATGGCTTTCCTCTCTATTCTGTCCGGGCTGCCGATACAGCCAAGCTGTTTGTGTGTTTGTGTTATCAGTTGAGTTCGTTACCATTCAGACACATCGCCTATATCTGTGCTGCTGTGTACATATGGCAAATATGTTTAAAACCATCCACATTAACGGCAGGGTTAATTGTTGAAATAGACAGGGCAAGAGACCTGCTGCACTGCTATCCACTGTGTCTGCATTAAGATCCGGGTATTCAGGAGGAGATAAGTCCTCCTCATTTAGTGTTTATTATAAACATGATTATCTTTATGATTATATAACAAATTGTGGTTATGTTTAGCCTATATATTAAATTAAATTACGAATAACAAATGTAGCAGGACATTACATTTACTTACTGTTTATTTCTTTGCATTTTAACCTTGTCTACTATTAAATCATGGGTCTCCTCATGTTTTGTGTCTGATTTTGTGTGCCAACGGACAGTTGTTTGCTTCACTCTCCTCTTTTTTTCCCCTGCTCTGGCAGCCACGCCCACTGCGCCCTCTGCTCACAGAGCTCCACGACCATTTTCTATATGTAAAGATATTTGCGTATTGCTGTAAATCCTGTGTGTAGTAAGCAGTGTGTAAGCAAGGCGCACAACTAACGTGCTCTGCACTGGACTATACTCTTGCTTTGATCTGGTCTATCGATCAGTCTATTTTAGTTCCTCAAAATAGCAACATGCCAGCAATGCGCCTTAACACGCCTCCTTATTTAGACCAGAACACCTATGGGCGCACATATGAGCGCAAATGCATTTGCTTTTTAAACAGCATTGTGCGAAACGATTTAATGACTCTTGCGCCAAGCTGAATATGATAGGGCCCTAGGAGTCTTATAAAATGAACCTTTTTCAAAAAAAGGTGGTGTTCCTTTGAACACTTCAAACCTGAGAATTTGATCAGTCAGATTTAGGAGTGAATCATTCAGATGAATTAACCATTAACTTGAAAGCCTTTAAATGAATTTTTATTTGCTAAACTGGACATTATTACATCACTGGACATTACTACATCACTTTAGTATTTAGTACTACCCATGAATCATCCAAGAAGAGTAAGAGCTATATTTTCCTTGAATAACCACCTACTTAGTTCATAGTTCATAAACTTTTTTTAATGATAATTAATGATGAATTCATTGCTTTTGCCTAGAAACTACCAGGCTGAGGCTGAGCAAATGATTACAGAATGTTAATTTTTAGGTGAACTATCCCTTCAGGAGACTAGTCTGTATCTTTATAATGTCATGGTATTTTTGCTAAGTGCCCTTGGGAAGAGAATTTATTCACTGCAAACTAGTGATGATGACGGTAATTGTTATCTTCAAGAAATTACACTACTATTACAACACGAAAGTGTCACTGTGGCGTCTGGTACTGACCACTGACACTTTTCAGCAGACTAAACAGAATCGGTTCCACAAGTGTCCACCATTAAAGTTTGAATAATTGCCTGAATGAGGCTTTGAATGCCTTCCCAGGACATTTCAGAAACATTTCCCTAAATGCTACGACGAGTCCTCACAAATGACCCAAAGAGTGTTTTCAATCCTAATCATAGTCGCGATTCAGTTGGCACTTACGAGGCACGCAGGTGAGCCACTACCATGTGGATTTAATTAAATTACAGAATCAATGAATCAATCAACCATCGCCATCTGTTTAAGGACAGATGGTGCTATAAATCAGAGATCGGTGTGAGTGCAGATGCTACGAGGGATCTTAAGATTTTGACATGTGTATAGAAAATATTATTCTGACAAGTGATTCTGTATTTTAAAAGCATTCATCTGTAAGACACGCAATAGAAACTGTGCAATTGATACAAACACCTTTTTTGGTCATGTGCCAAATGCATGTTTCTTGGTGTGCTACATGGCCTGCTGGGTAACAGTTCACCATGTAGTCCACAACTCTGCATGTTCTGCAAAAGTGCACATCATGTACGGGCATGTAAACTACTCTTCCGAGACCTAAAATGATGAATGGCTTCACTGACATGCACAATACCACTGACACCAAACCACAAACATTTGCCATCTTAATTCACTGGATGTAATGTAGCTCATATTTGTAAATTAACAGGGTTAGTTTAGTAATAAATATAGTGTTAAATTATAGAATGAGTTTTATTAAACCGCTATAATGGATTTTTGAAAATGACCTTGCACACAGTGTGTAACACAGCACTAAGTGAATGAAAACATCCAGCTGAGGTTTAAATCTGAAAGTGCACTGTGTTAAACCTATTGATTCTTTAATGAAATGGGTGACTCAAAGTAATCGTGTTGGGTTCAGATCTTTTTGACAAAGAGACAGTATTTCGGCAAATATGTAGTGCCAGATCTGGTAAAACGTGAACGTGCCTTTCCCTTCAGACATTAGTGGAGGTGGGGGATCATGATACGAAGATGACAATCACTGACTGGTAGAGATTCGGCTGTGGGGAATAAATGTGGGGTTAAAGTTAATTTTCACAACAATACCACAGTATAGCCAACATAACGCTGTGTTTGATCCTGTCATTTTTCAGATTTTTGATACAATAACCTACTTCAATGCAGGATTTGTCATCCGTTTACTATTTGCTAAAGGAGACTATTATGTCTGAGACTTAGTCAGACTTTGACAAGGACTTTGTCAGTAACTGTTATGCTGTGTTTACACTAGACGCAGAGTGTGCGAAAAAATCACTATATTATTGTGTAAATAGACGTGTGAACATTTTGAGTTTACTCGGTTCATTCTTGCATCAAATCCGCTTCATTCACACATCAAATTCACTTTACAATAGATGCAAATTCATGTCATGGGCTGGGCTTCTGTCTGCCCAGTGACTCTTTGTTGCTAAATGGCTAACATGGATTTTATTGAGAGAATAGCTGTGTTTTTGTGCTTTAGGAAGGCTGATAAACAGCATTGATTCGTTTGGAGCCATGTCTGAGTCCACTAGATCCATTCAGAGGTTCATTCAGCTCTGTGAGTTCATAAACTCCTCCAGAAACTATACCTGGAAGATGGAAGCTTTCAGCGGAGCTTCCGACTGAGCTGAGCCCAGTTTGATAAACTGTTGTCCGGTGTCGGGAAGAGGATTTTCCCCCAGGACACCAACAACAGGTGCTACGTCATAATCATGCTCCTACAAGAGAAAGCTCCTGATTGGTTAACGGGGCGCGAATGTTCGCTGAAGTTCCGATTTTCCAACTCGAGTATTTCCCTCGTTAGTGTGTCAATTGCGCAAAACGCTCAACTTGATCCGATTCATTCGTGTGAATTGCATCATTCACATCGCCTCATTCGTCAGTTTCATGTCACAGGATGTCTATTTGCGTCTTCGCATTGACCTAACATGTAAATCACTCGCACTTGACGTTTCACCCACGTCTGGTGTGAATGCAGCATTACAGTTCATATGGACCAGCTTCTTCTTCCTCCGGATCATAACATGTAAGTGTAATTATAATTGTTGCCTCCTTACAATAGCTCCGCGTTTTGTGTAGTTTGCAAAATATGTATTTAATAATGTGTTGTAACTTGTAATAGTTCCACGCGGATTGTAATCATTCATCTATTATAGATCAGTGCTTGTACTGTATCGCTCAGGTTAAATCTATAAGCGGCTTTTTACATATTGCATCCAAAACCATGTTAATAATGTGACACGTGCTTTTTCCTTTACCAATTTAAATGCATTTCTAAACTTGTTATCCTCTGCCGTTTGTCTTTGCTATGGCCACCATCAGGTGTTCCTCACATGTGCTGCATGGTCAATTTGCAAAATAGTTCCACTTTTGCCATTTGTGGATAATTACTGAATGTATGTTGTTGGTATTACTTGGGGTAAGGATTAAAAGTGGAGTAACATGCTGGTGCTTAATTGCATTGCTTTATTGCATTCCTGCATTGGACTCTCACATACTCTGCTACTTCATAACCGTGGTGGGCGTTTCTCTCTGTTTCGCGCTGTACCCAGTAGACCAATCAGAACAAACTGGGTAATCAAACCAATCACAGTCGATTAGCCTCGCACAAAGGAGGGGTTTGGGAACAAATGATTCGCTGAATGAATCAAATGGGAGTCATTGGAATAATTAGGTAAAAATAATATTATAAGACAATGAAAGTTTTTTTTTGACGCATATCAACCTGTTGTTGGAGACCCCAAAACCAAAATATGACCTTTTATAGTGCAAAATAGAGGGTCTTTAATGTATTCAAATTTATATTTACTTTTAATTGGGTATTAATTATATTTAAGTGTAGTTTTATGTTGAATCTTGATTTTTTTAAAAAGAGGATTAAGCTGCATTTTTTTTTATTTTCAGTTACAGTGTGCATTTTTAGTTTCAACTAAAATCTATTAATTTAAATCTACAAATTTTATTGAATTAAATTTAAATATTTTAATACTCTCATCCTTTCCAATTACCAAATGTATTTTTAGTACATTAAGATGATTTTAGATAGTCAATGTTAATTACCCTTTGTCAACAAAGATAAAAAGGAAATCTATAAAATGTATTAAGAAACAAAATGTGTACAATCAGACTGAAGTAATTGACCCTGTTTGGGAATCTCTGCCATTAAACACAGCATATTCTGCAGCCTGGCTGTAAGTCCCCACCATATTAGCTCCAAAAATTGACAGGGCACCAGGCTCATTATTTTGAGATGCTGATTGAATCGTTAGAGGGGGCAGTTCAATGACTCAAGGAGGATGAGTGTTATCACTGTCCAGTCAGATAAGCTTACGAAGTGAAAATCAGACACCGAAAGACACTGCTGCTGCCTGACGGATGACAAGGTGTCCATTTGTATTCTTCCCTGTTACCAAGCCTGCCAGAGATTGCAATGGCTAATAGTAAATGATGGACCACAGCTGAGTGAAATAAATATGATACTGAATGAAAACTGTCCTGCCACTATATTTATATACATGCTGATACATTTGTTTTACACTGTATAGTCTAGTTTTGACAAGTTACAAATTGTGTTACCAAGAAATGTATGTGCCCAAATATGTTAGTGATCTGACATCTGAGGCCTTAAATAGTTGAGATGTACTTTAAACCGTACTTAATGGTGCATATTTGGTGAAATCTCAAATACTTAAAGTTCTTGAGACTTTTATTACATTATGTTGATGTATTTCCAACTAAAACACAAAATTGAGAGAGGTCAGGCTTTCTTGTGCACATCATAGCAAACTTTATGTATGAGCTGCATGGCTAAGGATATTAATATAGAGTTGCATTGAAAGCACTAACATTGAAGGAAACAGAAGGATCACCATTCCAGTGGTGGTAGCAAATGGTTGGACTTTGATATAAGATTACCAAAACAAACATTAATTTTCAGTGGCTTAACTTGCTCTGATTAGTTATCCATCTTAAGTATACCAATGGGAGCAAGTAAAATAAACATTGCAAATTTTGATTTCACGCAGACTTTAAAGGGGACCTAATATGCAAAAATGGCAACAGTGTGTGAATAAAGCCAACCTCGAATGCTAAAAGTTAATTATTCTTTCATTCATTATCTTTTCGGCTTAGTGCCTTTACTAATCAGGAGTCGCCGCAGCGGAATGAACTGCTAACTTTTCCATTATATGTTTTACGCAGCGGATGCCCTTCCAGCCGCAACCCAACACTGTGAATCACCCAAACACACTCTTTCACACACTACGGCCAATGTAGCTTATTCAATTCACCTATAAAATAAGTTTTTGGGCTGTGGGGGAAACCAGAGTACCTGGAGGAAACCCACACGAACACGGGGAGAACATGCAAACTCCACACAGAAATGCAAACTGAGCCAGCTAGGTCTCGAACCAGTGACCTTCTTGCTGTAAGGCGATCGTGCTACCCACTGTGCCACCATGACGTCCTGAAAGTTCATTAATTCGTTAAATTTTTTACAACTAGACTTAAAATTCTCCCTCTGTACATGTCATCGGAGGCGGGAAAGTCTCATGAGAAGCAGCCGTCCACCATTAGAGTTTTTACACCATAAACGTTAAAGATAATATCATCATTATAAATGTGGAGTTTAAGGATGCACAAATGAATGTAGTCTCCATAGACTTACATACCTCATTCTGAGCCACTTATTATTATTATTTTCTTATGTTTTCATAGACAGGGATAACACTTGAATCTGCTGCTATGCTAACACACAGGCCTTTGTAGCTCCAGCCTCTTTTGAAAAGAGCAGAATCTCATTCAAATTTAAAGTGACAGTCACCAAAACAACACAATTTTGATCAAAGCCTTAAAGGGAAGGTTTCAGAGTTATAAAACAATATTTATTTGGGGTATTTGGAGATGAACCTTCACATCAAACATCTTATTTTACATTTTATAAAAAGCTGCCCCTTTAATATTAAACTATGGACATGAGTGATATTTCAAATTGTGCAGTTTCAAAGAACAATTTGTGCTCCTATTTTTAAATGAAGCCAAACATCTAGCACTGACTAAACCCAACTGTGTTGTCACCTTGTGTCAGCTTGCATCTGGTGCCGTCTGGACTAAAAAGCTGCACATGAACACACCAAACAGATGGCAGCCAACTGAGATGAGAGTGGGCTTGCATGAGAGGATGTGTCTTTCCGCACCCAGAGGGGCAGTATCTGTTTTCTTGTTTCATTAAGGGAAACTTGCATTTTTGACTTGCACTTTCAAAAAGTAATCAAAGCAGCATTCGTACCATTTTTACAGTACTTTTCACTCACCCACAGAGGGATTCACTCTTTTAAATATCACTGATAAGCTAATAATCCATTTAATTTGCAAATATTTAAGAAGATTAGTGAAATTTTAGCTGGCCTATTTGTATTCCTTTCTGACTTGTTTACTTGCTACGTCAATTCAGTTTTTTAACTTGTGCTCTGATTTTTTGCTAAATAACCAACCAGAATGCTCTCTTTAGCTGATTCTACATGCTGAATTGGGCCAACGTGATTTGACATCAACCTGACAAGAGGTGGTGTGTGGAACAGCGTGTAAATATGAAGACTCGCCAATTCATCCTTGTGAAATCTTTGTGGTATTCCTCCCCTAATATTGTGAGGGAAAAAATAATTTTTTATTTATTTAAGAATTTAATTTAACATTTAAATGTAAGAGGTTCATCTCAAATCATCATTTAATTCTTACAAACAAGTGCATGAAGTCCTGCTGTTGTTTTTGTTTATTCTCTTTCTCTTTTATTTTTTGCCCTCTTTTCTGACTGTGAAACAAGTCCTCATTTTTTTCAACTGTAACATCTGGTTGTAGGCTTCAGTATCCATTTATTGAACGTAAAAGGTTATGTTTTAACCTTTTTTCTTTAAAAGTTTAATGCTTCAGCTTTCAAATATTTAGTAGCGAGCGAGCTGAAATCCTGTGGCCATTTACTCTTAAGTTAGGTAACTTGTTGGATGGTGCAGTCACCCCTAGAATATCACTTAGAGTGGTGTATATTTATATTTGGCTTGTGTGTGCTCTATATTGTGTGCATGCAGTTGGAGTTAAATGCAGAGCACAAGCTCCTAAAATGGCTCACCGTACCTTGGCTACATCACTTTGCTTCATTTCATTTTAATACGTCAGAAATCCCCTAGAGAACCATGTAGTAAGCAACTATGTAGTCAGAAACGGGCACATATAAATCAAAATGTAATACTTACTAATCAAATTTGTTTAGTTAAAATGAAAAGTTCAAGAAACCTTTGAGTATTTTTTGGGGATTTTGTGTTGAGCGTCAATTAGGTAAACTTTAGCACCTGTTAGCTTTTATTGTGGATAAACTGTCGTCATTTTTGAGCTTTTGTTAGCCAATTTCATCTTCTAGATTTAAAATCATTATTGGGGAGGGATCAAAATAGGTGACATAGCGCTATCTGCCTGTCCAGTGATTACTTCTTGGTTTCTTGTTAATATTCAGTTTTCTTATCCTATGAGAAGACCCTGCTTCTTAAATATTCATGACAGCACGTGTTTTTTTTGTCTTGAGAGCTGTACAAGAATTAGAGAATGGTGGACCTTGTCTTTTATCAGTTGAGGTTGTTACCATTCAGACACATCCCTGTATTTGTGCTGCTGTGTTCGCCCATGTTTACAATCTCCAGATTAGTGGCAGGGTTAATGGTTGACATATATAGGGACACCTGCTGCACTGCTATCCACTGTGTCGGCATTAAGACCCGTGTCTGATTTTATTTAGTCTGATTTTGTGATTCAACTGGCAGTAGTTTGGCCTTTTTTGCTGGCCTTGGCCACTCCTCTCTCTGCTCACAGAGCTCCATGCCTATCATGTAGCATTTCTTTAAATTTAATTCTGAGGTAGACTTGAACTGAATAAGGATGATTTCATGACCCTTTAATATAGGTGGCTGTCACTTTAAGACAGCTGCACAGATCCCATGTATTGATCTATTCTCAGCTATTTATGTTCACTAGTGATTTAACCATCAACATTAACATGTCAAGACAGACATTTTGACATAATTTTGTTTTTATTTGACATTTAAAGGACAATAAAGTCAAACAACTGGAATATGATTGCAAAATACTCGTGAGAACTTATTTCTTAATATTTCTTTATCACAGTTTCACAAACTTTAAAAAGCCTTGTACCACAATACTGTATTGTGTATATGTAAGGTCATTTACGATTTGCAGTACATTATCTGAAGGCAGTTAGCACCAATGTGGGTCCTTTCCTTGTTTTCACTAGTTTGCAGTCTAAGCAAATTGGATCCAATGGGATTTGCATCCATCCAAAAATATTGGTATTTGATATTTGGTAGTATTATTAAGCTTGGTGTTTAAAGATAAATAAAAATACAGTCTCTCAAACTACATAATTACAAATGACATTGGATTATTTTTGATTCAGCCAAATAGAAATGTAAAGAATATTCAAAAGTAATAAAATATGTATTTTCACATCTCTGTGTGCAACAATCCATCAGAACCCACTTAGAACACCTTTGCAGCCGTATAGCATCACCCTGGCAACCACTCACCCAAGCACTGTCAGGCAGTTTTGCATAGCCATACACGCATTTGAGATGGAAAGCAAATTGGCAAATTGGCAAATTATTCATGGTCCACCGACTGGTAAAGCAGCATTTTTTAGCACACTCACCATCCATTAGATTTTGTGTATATATTCAGCTTCTTCTGGTCCAGTTTGCTGAACAGTGACAACAGCAAAACAACCTATTCATCACTCTTTTCATGCACTTCCACCTATTTTTGATTGTTAAAATATTGCCATTATATTGTTCCTCCATAATACAGGTGTTCTTGCATGTCAGTATTTGCCATTTAGTTTTAAGTTGTATCTTGTATCTGATGACTCAAAGGCCCTGTTTCGTCTCGCTGGCAGCCAGTGCTTCAGCCCCCATCTCCCATGTACTGGCAGCCTCATTAGAGAGATGAAGCCTTAGTGTAATGAGAGAGCATGAATGCAGGTCGCACTGTGTCAGCTGTGACTTCCACTGCTAAACAAAACACACACGCACAAACAAAAAGAAAAAAAAAAACAAGCTTTGACTGCCAGGATGTTGTGTGCTGAAGAAAAGACAAAACTAGGCCATCTGTGCTTGAGCTGCAATCACCGGCATTATATTATATTAACAGTAAATTCTCTCACCATCCCTCATTCTTTCTCCTCTCTCTTTCCCCCGCAGGAGTTATGGTCAGTAAGGAGGCAGGCCGCTGCACTCTGTCAAGCTCAGAGTCTGACTCGGAGTCTGGTGGTCCTTCGTTGGAGCGGAGCGGAGCAGACGCGGTGCGCAAGCGAAACAAAGCCCTGCAGGTGCGCTTTAAAGACATCTGCGAGGCGCAGAATGAGGTCGCCCACCGAGGTGCCAGGGACCGCTCTGTTTCCTGCAAGGTCATCCACCGGAGGTACATGACCATGCCTGCACGCCGCTCCATCCCAAATGTCACCAAGAGCACAGGTGTGCAAACTTCACCTGACTTGAAGAAGCGCTATCAGACTTTCCCCTTCGAGCGCAAGAAGGGAAACGTCATCAAACACACGGCTCTGGTTGAGAACCACCCAGATCAAAACAATGGCTTTCTGAGTGATGTGAAGGATGGGAAGCGGGGCGCAAGGTGTGACGGGCATGTGCAGCAAACCCGAGTATTGCTTCACACTACACCGCAGTGCAGCGATGCTAAGGACTTATGTGCAGGGCCGGACTGTTCGGATGGAAAACTCTGCCCTGATCTGTCAGATGCAGCTTTGGATCAGTCAGATGCCAATGTCCCAGGGAGTGGGGCCAAGCACAAGGGATTACCTAGTGAGAGCGAGGCAGGAGTAGGACAACAGCCCAACTGTGCCTCCTCGACCACACCGACTCAACCTCTGCCGGTCAGGGGTGACTGTTCAAAGATTTCCGGCCCTATTGCATGGACGTCTTTGACTCAAGTGGAGTGCCCGGAGAGTCCCTCAGGGAGCTGCGCTCGCAAAAAAGACACGGCGCAGCTGAATGGACTGCAGACACAGTCTCAGGCTTTGCCTCATTCAGCGAGCTGTGCTTCCCAAGCTCACATACGGGCCCACTGTCACAGTAGCCAAAACTCGGGCCCCACAGAGACCCAGCAGCAGGGCACGAGGGGGCAGCTGATTGCTCTCCCAGGGGTTGATGGGAACGTAAAAGCAAGGCTTCAAGCCATGGAGACTCTGATCAGCTCTAGTCAAGAAACCATCAAAGTGCTGCTGGGGGTCATTCAGGAACTGGAAAGAGGAGAAGCACAGCGAGAGGGGTGAGTCATCAGTTTTTATGTAACATTTTTACTATTCATCACTGTATTTTATGCAGCTTTGTGTTGCAGACTTGTTTTCTCAATGTGAACAAAGAATATGGCACTTGGTAATCATAAATGAGTAAACAATGTTAAATATCTACAAGAAATGTCTTATATTTGAGTTTGAAGGGTAGGTTTATGTTTAGGGGTGAGATTTAGATTCCGGGAGAAAGGTTTGGGTTGTGGTTATGGGTAATTCCAATGCACCAGTATGTATGATAATTTATTTTCCTTCGGATTAGTCTCTCAGAGGTCGCCACACCGGAATGATCGGCTATTTTTTCATAATGTAAAAATTTAATTACTTAAAAGAATGTGAGCAGTACCACATGTAAATGTTTACACTATACAGCAGTCACACTGTTTTAAAAGTGTAGTTGTGACTAGCATACACCAATGTGTACACCAACATTTTTATACAATAATGCCAACATCATAAATGTAAAAATATTTTAAGTATAATATTTTAGCATTAAAGATCAGACCTAAACAAGGTTAATTTAAATGTTAATTAAATATATGGTGGTGGATGATGATACCGAATTCAATTGTGATAAATAAATAAAAATAAAAACTCTAAAATTGATTGTTAACCAATGTGTTACTGATGTGCACCTCTAACTTAAATCAACTCAAGTTAAACCATTTGTGTTTGACATTTAGAAAGTCAGTGAAATTGAAAAATATGCAGCTCTTTTCATTATTATTTTGACATACAGTTAAAATCAGAATTATTAGCCCCCTTTGATTTTTTTGTCTTTTTTTAAATATTTCCTAAATGATGTTTAACAGAGCAAGGACATTTTTACAGGATGTCTATTAATATTTTTCTTATTTAAGGTCAAAATTATTAGCCCCTTAAATCTATATATTTTTTTATATATTTTTTATATATTTTTTATATTCGATTGTATTCGATAGTCTACAAAACAAACCATCATTATACAATAACTTGCCTAATTACCATAACCTGCCTAGTTAACCTAATTAACTAAGAAAAAATAAACGAGGGCGAATAATTCAGGGGGCTAATAATTCAGACTTTAACTGTGTAATACAAATAAAAAAATACACATTAAAAAAATAATTGAGTTGAATTGCATTTAATGCCAACATTAGCTGGAAAATGTATTTCCTTTAACGATCTGTATTAAAGTTTGCCTGTCTACTACACTTGATTGTATGTAAAAACACTTCCCATTAATGTTTTCTTTATCAAATGATCTTTAATTATGGCAATCCACAAATGCACTTCACAGATAATAAGTTATAAATAATACACTATGCAATATTGTTAGTGGCCTGGTGATGGTACCAAAATACAGTATAAATCATTTAAAGTATGATGTTGACACTTTTCACTTTCCAGTGTGAGCATTTATGTTTCTGAATAGCTTTAAATGCAGTTGTTTTTGGAAATGATCAAAACACAATGTACCTAGAGAAAACTCAAGCAGGTTTTCTCTAATTTAATGAATTCAATTAAATAAAGCTTTAAATGTAAATTAAACTGTCTCACCTATTTTCCAGAATGAACATGTTGAACACCCAGAACACTGACATTTGATCTGGGATTAATTAAATGTAACATCATTTAATTTAGGTATTGTTTCAGTTCACTGTAGTGTTGCTACAAGTTCATAGTAAAAGTTAGACATAAGAAAGTTCAGTTCACGTATGCTAATGTATGAAAAAATTACTTTCAGATGACACTTTAGTTGAGCATGAAGAATTTTCCTCCATTCTTGCTCTGCAGTTTTTAATACTTCAACAGGAAATGCATTGTCAAAAATTATTCCAAGCCATTTGAGTCAAATATTGTTAGCACGTTTTGTTACTGACAATCAACGTGCTCACATAAATCTCTAGCTCATTCCTTTGAGAAATGAAGCTGCTCTGTGTTATCTGCAGTAGCTAAATGGGGCAGGGCTTTGCTAAGTGTCATTTCATTGTTCTTATACATTGTTCAAAGCTTGAAGAATAATGTTTGTTTGTGCAAAGTGCTAAAGCTACTCCTCTGCTCCACTATACGTCATTTAGCAGACAAGGTCGACAAAACATTTCTAAAATGATCCGCCATACCTGATTCATGAATCACAGGCAGGCGTGAAGTCAGCAGGGAATATGTATTGAATTTCAACAGCTTGAATATTTTAATTTCACTGCATTTAGGTATGAACAGGCACCGTGAACAACATGCACATCTATTTATAACATCTGTTTAAGGCTTTTAAATGTACTTCAGCTCCATTTCCATCTCAGCATCCATTGTAAGTGCCAAAAATTTCTGGGTTATAGGCTGTGGTGACTGTTGAAATTGGAACCTGGGAAGCAAATGAGGTGAAAAGACGCTTCGGTGCCTTTTGAAAGCCACTTGCACAGCAACACAGGGACACTTGAATGTCAGATGTCATCCTGCATTCCCTAATACCTGATGCTCTGCAGGCACAGAGCCAGCCTCACTTTCTCCGTGCTTCCTCTGACGGGCCGCCCTGTGAGAGGAAAGAGCTCGATACAATCAGTGCTCCTCATGTTTAATAATGCCTCTCCATTAAGTGGACGTCTCTTCTGGTTGGGATGCGGGAAGCTTTAGAAGTGCCTGCCTCAGCTGTTGGCCGGACGGGACGTGACAGTTTATTTAGTAAGGTCGATAAGAGCAGGTTCTGGAGATATTAGCTGCTCTTAATCCCTGGTAGGCATCCAATAGGAACGTTAGGAGTTATATAGTTTTTATACATATGCACTACCTCTCAAACGCTATATATATATATATATATATATATATATATATATATATATATATATATATATATATATATATATTAGTGCTGTCAATCGATTAAAAAAATTATTAATGGCACCTACAGTATTTAAAAAAAATCGCATTTAAAATACTGAAACTTGTAATTTTGGCTATTAAAATGTAAAATTAATGTAAACGCAAGACAAAAAACTATTTAAATTCAAAATATAATTGTTATTAGAATTTTTGTTTAACTTGTAACACAGATTTCTTGATGTAAACAACATACCCACAATAAACCATCAAGATCCTGGCTTGACAGCCATATTTATTACAGAAATTAAAACACAGGCATGTTAATGACATTTGAATTTCAAAACCAATAAAAATGCCAATTTCAATGCCAATAAAAAAAAAATATTTCCATGTTGGATTCTAAGTGGACTGCAAAAAAAAAAGCCAAAATACAGGCATTACAGATTTGGAAAATGGAAAATTATAATAATAAACTATTGATTACAAACAGTTGCACTTATTGTAAAGTTTTATTGCTTTGAGTTGAGAACATTAAATATAAAGTAGAAACAATTTTGCTTAATCCTCCTTTACATTCATCCAGTTGCTAAGACTAGGAGTATCCCGCAAATGCAGAGACTGCCGGATGCCCGCAAATGAATGATAATCTCTCGCAAACCGGTTGTTAAATACATTGCACACCCCTCTCCACCCTGCGGAGGATTTTCTTTCTGTTCGCCTTGCGGTATCAACTTACAACAGAAGTCGAAAGTTAAAAATGAAACACTCGAAATTGCATGAAACTCTGGATAACCTGTGATGCAATTAATTGTTTTATACTGGAACTTGCCTTCAAAAAGTGCTTCCTTGGTCTTATCCACATTTATTGCATGTTGAACACACGTCCACCAAAACATTAAGTAAAAAAAAATCCTGCAACTGCGTTAATTGCATAAATTTTTTTTACACGTTAATTATTTAAAATTAATCGCATGCGTTAACGCACTAATTTTGACAGCGCTAATATATATATATATATATATATATATATATATATATATATATATATATATATATATATATATATATATATATATATATATATATATTATGGGTGGAGCCGAACCCGAATATGGTATTCGGAAAGGCACGAATAGCGTGTTTTTACGAATACTTATTTCGAATAAATACTTGAAAAATTATTTGTATTCGGGAGCAAGAAAAACATTATATCAAAAAGCAGCGTTTCCTCATGAGACCACAGTGCATGCCCGCGTGAGTGAGTGAGAGAGAGAGAGAGAGAGAGAGAGAGAGAGAGACACGCTCAGTCAGTAGTCGGAGGGCGAGGCGGAGGTAAAATGTGTCTGGCACAAGCTTCTCCACAGCAGCAGACAGAGAAAGCTCGGCTGAGCGAAAAAAAAACACTTCACTGCATCACTATTTTTGTTAAATAGATTTTTGTACCTTAATTGGGTTCCAGATGCAGTTTATAAACTTGTAGCGGAGTTTGATCGGGATTTTCAATTACGCTGCATTTTTGAAGTTTGCAATCGGGTGCTCTCTGTTTACGCAAAATTTAGCTCTGTTAGCGCGTTAATTTAGACAATAGACTGTTGACAGAGTAACGTTAACGTTCGTTTATAAAGGTTAAAACGATGCTTGTGCAGTTGTGTCGAATAGTATGCACTTATGGGAGTTATATGGTACGTCTACATTACTGTCTTTTGCAGACAGCAAGATATATGCTATAGGCTAGTTAACCTTAGCATAGCTTCCCGTCACTTTTTATTAACTTGAAACTCCTCAAATACATTTGGGCACCCGAATAGAAAAAGAGTGAGACTGCTTCTGAGCCATTTCTTGGTCCTCCACCTGTCAAAAAAAAAAAAAAAAAACTTAATGTTCTTTGTGGAAGAATTTTACAGTCAGTGGAGCTGCAGATAAAACAAACTGATACTGTATAATGTGTGCAAAAGTGAAATCAGCAGAGGCAGAGATATTAAACATCTGTCAACATCTTCTATGCATAATCATTCATTTCTTTTCGGCTAAATCCCTTTATCAATCTGGGGTTGCCACAGTGGAATGAACCACCAATTTATCCAGCATATGATTTACGCAGTGGCTGCCCTTCCAGCTGCTACCCAGCACTGGGAAACATCCATACACTCTCTTTCACACACATACAATAGGGACAATTCAGCTTACCCAATTCACCTGTATTGCATGTGTTTGGACTGTGGGGGAAACCGGAGCACCCGGAGGAAACCCACGCCAACATGGGGAGAACTCAGTCAGGGCTCGAACCAGCAACCTTCTTGCTGTGAGGCGACAGTGCTACTCACTGTGCCACCGCGCAACCTTCTATGTAATGTATTATCACATGCACTAAAAGCATCCTCTCCTGATACTGTCTGTGAACCCCCCACAAGCATCAATCCCCTCAATCAGCACAGCTATGTTCTGCTAAATCCTCCACAAGCACCAAACCATCAACACAGCCACATTATGCCCCAGCAAGTCAGTTTCAAACATAAAAACAAAAACAAACAAACAAACTTTTGATTTATGATGATAGCAGGGCTGTATCTTTTAGTATTATATAGAATACTTTTGTTCTGCCAGATCTCCCAGGCAGGGTTTTATTTAGATTTATTTAGTCAATATTAGTTTTTGGAATTCTGTCCATTGGAAAAAAGTTCTTTCAGAAGAAGAACAGTTTTTTTGAAGTATTATTTGTTTTTATTCTGTCTATTCAGTGTCCTTCAACAAGAACGGTGGTGGTGGGGTTCATAATATTCACAATGGTATTTTATTAGTTGTTGGTTTAACCATGGATGAGATAATGGCTTCTATGTTATTTTCTTTTCAATGACATTTCTTGTCACATGTTCAAAAACAACAACCAATATTGCATGTCTATAATTTATATAATGGGTATAATTAAACAATACTTTCACTATAATGTAAATTAGAAGTGTAATAGAAAAAATATATATTTTTACGCTATTTTGAATTTTAATCGAATACAAATACAAATACAAATACTTTTCCCACCTCAACAAATACAAATACAATTACAAATACCGGCTGCTCTGCACATCCCTAATATATATAGATGTGTGTATATATAAGATGTGTGTGATCTTTATTTTCATTAAAAAACCTTGAAAAATTATTTTATGAATGTTTCCACTAGAAAATTTAGCCGCACAACGGTTATTTACTAATATTCATTAGTTCCTTCGACGTAGTTCGCCACAGTGGAATGAACTGCTAACTGATCCAGCATATACTTTCAGTGGTGGAAAGAGTACTAAAAAATCATACTCAAGTAAAACTGCCATTACTTACCCAAAAATGTAGTGAAAGTAGAGTAAAATCATCTGTTGTAAATATTACATTAAAATATAAGTAAAGAGTAGCCCTTTTAAAAGGACTCGTGTATTGAGTATTATGTGAACTGCTGATGCGTTTATATTACATGTGTAAACGTAACATTCTGTAGTGGTTTTAGTGACCGTTTTAGGCCATGTTTTTTAGTCATCATATACAGTAAACATCCTTCATCTTCTCATCAGTGTCTTAACAGTCTCTGAGTTAGTGTGTGTAACGAATTTGGACTTCTTTTTTGATAATTTTAATGCTTCCAAACACTTTGCTGCATTTATAAAATGCCCATGTCTCAAGGTTGTTACTTTCTATGTGTGATTTGGTTAGCTTTGAATCACAGGACTTATTTTTCCCCTTTGTCAATCCCTATAGACAAGAATAAAATAGTGTATAAAGTCAATAGTATCTGGATGATTAAAAAAAAAAACATTGGATGCAGCCCAGATTGCACTGCACCAGGTCTGCATCCAGACCCCTCTCAATAAAGTAATGAATGCAGGTTGAAGAAAAATAAGAGAGTAAACTTACTGATACAACACAAAAAATGTACTTCAAGAGTTCATATCAGCTGATGATTGATTATAAAGCAAGTTTGGAATGCTGTCCCGGGAGAGAGCTCTGAGCTTATAAGATCCTTGAACGCGGGGCTCCCTCCCAATTGCAGGACGAGAGGGGAGTTTGAGCTCAGGTAAGTCTCGAACTCCCAACCCTTTGTTTAGAGCTGATGTCAGAACATAATTTGCTATGTAGAGACAGGGCTGTACATTAACACCCGCCAACCCGTCAAATGCGGGTAGATTTCAGCTTTGAGGTGTTAGAAAGACACCTCCACTAGCCACTTTGGCTGGTTGAAAATAATTTTTAATTGTGGTTTTCTTAAAAGCAAGGTTCGACTATAAGAATGACCCAATATGCGTGCAAATGTGATCTTAGAATGGAGAAACAGCACGACTACCAAAAAAAATTGCATTCGCTCAAGCAGAAGAAATGTGCGTAATAAACGGGTGCAAATTGGATCATTCTTAAAATCCCTGAGACTCATTTATAAACAGACTTTTAGTAATATTAAACTGACTTTTCTAGCTCTTTAGGTACTTCACATAGTTCTGGATAATTTCAAATGAAAATACACCTTGAAACTATCCTAGCCCAGAGATCCACTGCAAACTGACACTGGAGAAAAGTTCTTGAAGATGGCAACAGTTGCTAAGGAAGGATTGGTCTGCAACATTTTTAGACTGCTCAGCAAGAGGTCAATTATGGTCTAGTTCTAAATGATAGCCACTTTATGTCCACCGTATCATTCCCCGTTTAGTATGGTAGACATCTTGTCAGTTGGTTGCATTTGGGTTTATCTCACCTTAAAAATTCCTTGAAATGAGTCAAATTGGCCACTCAGAGCAGGTCTAAAACCACCAGTCTCAGCACTTAAGGTCCTCCAGGCATTGCTTTGGGCAGGTAATGGCCCTTAAGCCAAACTCACTGTCTAAAGAATACTGGACTTCGTTCTAATCCTGAGCCAGAAGTGAGAGAAGCGGGTGCGTTTTCAGAGCACGAACCCATACTCAAACAGCCTCAATTAGCAGCGCCTCATCAGGCAGCTCTTTCATCTTCCGACGGAGAAAGTGCGTCTGTTTTTTTTTTTTTTGTGTGTGTGTATGTGTAGCTCCACAATGAGTGTGGGGACTATTATTAGAGGCTGGACCTCAGCGCCTGCACTCCCACATTCTAGGTGTCATCAGAGCAGCTCAGCACAGAAGCGATGAGTGGCTCAGTGTGGGCATATGAAAGCCCAACCGGTCTCCCTAGGTTAAACCAGTCAGAGCCAAGGTTTTGATGTTCCTCTCTGTCTGAGAGCAGCGCTTTTAGTGCAAACAAAGCGTCTGCATGCTGCTGACAGCCAGGGTGGGCAGAGCTTAAAATGCCAAGCACTCGGGAGCCCTGGCATGGATGTCTCTGGAACGCCGGGGTAGAGACTTCAGGTGTTACGCCAGCTTTTAATGCTGATAGAGTCATGCCGTGCTTGTAAATTATCCAGTTAAGGAGGTTTTCAGAGTTGAAAATACTACAAGAGGACACTCTATTATCTGTGCACTGAGTCCAGTAGGATTAAGGGCAATTTTGTGTGCTTTTCCCAGTCAGTTCAAGTTTTTTTTCATGTTTTTTTTGGCGTAGTGGGTAGCACGTTTGCCTCACAGCAAGAAGGTCGCTGTGTCGCTGGTTCGATCCTCGGCTCAGTTGGCGTTTCTGTGTGGAGTTTGCATGTTCTCCCTGCGTTCGCATGAATACTCAGTACACTAGGTCAGTGGTTCAGAACCTTTTGTTTTTTTGCCCGAGACCTCTTTTTCCCCTAGAAAATATTCCATCCACATTTCATCATATTATTGCTCATATAAGTTTGCAGTAAGGATGACAATAAATGTTGTTTTCAAACCAATGGTGTGTTTATTTCTATATATAGATATGTTTATACACAAATAATAGCCTTATGTAAAATATAAAAGCAAACCCTCAGTTGGCCATTTGTAACTGAATAATGTAAGCCTTTGGCCTTCAAATTGGCCCTATTTGAAATTCAGTAACAAAAATATCAGTATTCATCATCACACTGGTGTATAAGGGAAAATATAATATAGGCTATTACAATTTAATACTTTCATGTTATTTGTTATGCTTTATCAATCAGTGTAGGGCTGTGCAATTTGGGAAATTATGTAATTGCAATTTTTCTTTTTGACAAATAATGCGATTTGAGTTACGATTTAATATAAAGCTTAAAGCTGGTTTTAATTTAATTCAAGCTTCAGCTCAAGAATCTGTAAGCCTTAGGCAACAATTCTGTGACAGCTCTTAAAAATTACCAGTTTTTTTCCGTGTCTGTGACTTTGAAACCAAAATATTTCCACATCGAAAATGCTGGTTTTCTTTGATATTACTGTAATTCGTCTATTAATGCTTCTGAAGCAGCAGATGCCATCTGTTTGTTTGAGAGCATAGTTTAGTTGCGCAATTCTGAATGGGCAGAACAAAAGTGTGCTTATTCAACTGGCCCTGGTCAGACATGATTTTGGTATGATTTCCTTGATGCAGGGTGTCGTGGGGAGTCGTAAACGACAAATGGAGGTCGTGATGCCATTTCATTAATTTATTCATTCATTCATTTTCTTGTCGGCTTAGTCCCTTTATTAATCTGGGGTCACTACAGCGGAATGAACTGCCAATTATCCAGCATGTTTTTACGCATCGGATGCCCTTCCAGCCGCAACCCACCTCTGGGAAACATTCACACACACACTCATACACTATAGAAAATTTAGCCTACCCAATTCACCTGTACGACATGTCTTTGGACTGTGGGGGAAACAGGACCACCCGGAGGAAACCCATGCGAATGCAGTGAGAACATGCAAACTCCACACAGAAACACCAACTGAGCCGAGGCTCGAACCAGCGACTCAGCGACCTTCTTGCTGTGAGGCGACAGCACTTACTGCGCACATGCCATTTCTTCTAGTGTAATGTGGCATAGTTTACGACAATCAATACGATGTCTGTGATGCCTCGCACAAAGTCTAGAATGCTTTTTTTTAAGCATAGTGGACTGGTTTTGAAGCACTTCACCTTATATTCGTTCATTCATTCATTCATTCATTCATTCATTTTCAACCTCTTTTCAGGGGCTGGGTCGCAGAGGCTGCAGTCTTAGAAGAGAACGCCAGACTTCCCTCTCCCCAGACACTTTCTTCAGCTGAGAGGCTAGCTGAGCGACATAGTCCCTCCAGCGTGTCCTGGGTCTTCCCTTAGGGTCTATCTAATTAGGCGTCCAGGAGGCATCCGAAACAGATGCCTGAGCCACCTCAGCTGACTTCTCTCGATGTGGAGGAGCAGCGGCTTTACTCCGAGCTCCTCCAGGGTGAAAGAGCTCCTCACCCTATCTATAAGGGTGCGCCCTGCCCTGAAGCTCATGACCATAGGTAAGAGTAGAACGTAGATTGACCGGTAAATCGAGAGCTTTGCCTTACGGCTCAGCTCCTTCTTTACCACAATGGACCAAAATATCAACAGCATTACTGCTGCCACTGCACCAATCCACCTGACAATCTTACGTTCCATTCTTCCCTTACTCCTGAACAAAACCCCAAGGTACTTGAACTCCTCAACCTGGGGTAAAGACTTTCCTCCAACCTGGAGATATTATCAGATTATCAGATATTATTTGTTGTTCTTGTTTACATATAACAGTTGAAGTCAGAATTATTAGCCCCCCTTTGACTTTTTTCTTCTTTTTAAAATATTTACCAAATGTTGTAAAACAGAGCAAGGACCTTTTACAGTATGTCTGATAATATTTACTCTTCTGGAGAAAGTCTTATTTGTTTTATTTCGGCTAGAATAAAAGCAGTTTTAAATGTTTTAATCATCATTTTAAGGTCAAAATTATTAGCCCCTTTTGCTATATTTTTTTCGAAAGTCTACAGAACAAACCATCGTTATACAATAACTTGCCTAATTACCCCAACCTGCCTAGTTAACCTAATTAACCTAGTTAAGCCTTTAAATGTCACTTTAAGCTGTATAGAAGTGTCTTGAAAAATATCTAGTCAAATATTATTTACTGTCATTATGGCAAAGATAAAAAAATCAGTTATTAGATTAGTTTAGAAATGTGTTGAAAAAAATCTGCTCTCCGTTTAACAGAAAATGGGGAAAAAATAAACAGGAGGGCTAATAATTCAGGGGGCTAATAATTCTGACTTCAACTGTACATCCACATTTTATATTGCAGCCTCTTGCGATAACTAATCGCAACGTTTCAAATTGCAATTGCGTTTCGATTAGCCCTCAATCAGTGTGGGGATTGCTGCTGGCAGTGAGCAATAATTTTGTCTATATGTGGAGAGATACTTAACAGGGCAAGATGCATTTCATTCTTTAAGTCGCGCACAAAGCTGATCCCTCACATCTTCTGACATTGTTGCGATGCAACATTTGACCATATTAATTGATAATGGTATCTTGGCCAGTTGTTTTGATTCATCCTCTCCAAATAATTCCTTGACAATCTCTTTTGCGCATGGCAAAATCAAAGTTTCTGCAATTGTATGCCCTTTATTTGGTTTGATGATTTTTTTTTTCAGCAACTGTGTTTGATATTTTTTTACATTTTCTTGTCAGTAGTTGTGACGTCCCTCATCTTATTTTGGGTGTGTGTCAATTCTTTTGTCTTGAGCTCAAAAAATGCTCTGGGCTTGTCACGGTATTGGGGATGAGTCGTCTGCAAATGTCTTGTTAATTTGGACGGCCTCATGCATTCGTTAGCAAGAACTTTGGCACAGATAATGCACTGTGGCTGGGTGAAGGACTCTGCTTCTAGAAAATGGAATAAAACATTAGGTAGTTCAGGTAACTATCTTGGTATTTCCTGTGTTTCGTGTTTCCAGTATTGCTGGCATTGCGATCTGAAATGTTTGGAGCTTCCTCACCTGCTGAAGGCTAATAAGTGAGACTCGGTTTTCGTGGAGGACGAATTACAAATTTGAACAGTTTTTGGTCAGCCAGGGGATAAAATTAACTAAGACAACATGATTGTTTTTCCTAATTGTCCACTACAAAAAAAGTAAATATGATGTGACCTCCCACAAAGCTCACTGAGGCCCTGTTGTGGGCCGCGACCCGCCCTGTTGGGAACCACTGCACTATGTAACATTTTACAATAATGATCAAAACACAAACAAACTACGTAATACATTTATTACATTGTTTATTTATCCTCGTTAATGTTAATTAATGTTATTTAAGTGAAAAATGTTAACATCATGACTTTGGATTTCATTAATGCAATAGTTAATGTTGAACTATGATTAATAAATGCTTTACAAGATTATTTGGAACCAGATTACAAGGGGTTAAAATTACATTTGAAGGATGATAGCATTGCTATTTATTTAAACATAGGTTTTGACGGTGTATTCGTAAAATGGTTTGACCTTAGCATTCTTTGCTATACTGCTTGTAGTGACAGTTCAAAAATGAGAAGGAAAAACACTTCTTGTTTGCATGCCTGTAACCCAAGTAGGATTAAAGATATACTGTATTAATATACTTCTATATTTTGATTTATTAATAATTTTTTTGGAAATCTTGATTTTTAATGTCTTATCTGGTTTAATTCCAGAAAAGCGTGATCTTAATGGAGCAGGTTTATACTACACATTTAACTCCCTGTAGCTTCAGATCCTGAAATGCACAAATTTCCTTCCTCCAAACATGCTTAAAACTGATTCAAATATAGAGTCTCATAGCCAGTCTATTGAGAGCACGTTAATGTGCCTCAGCATGGCCATTTCAGGGTATTTTTGGCACTCTGACAGGTTTATGCAATTGTTTTGATAGAGGGAAGCAAGCTATATTTCTAGCTTTAACATTATTTATTTTTAACGGTGGCCCACACTTGGAGTTCGACCAATGAAATTGGGGATAAGGAACTGAATAAGATCTTAAAATATGTGACTGAACCAGAAATGACCTTAAAAAAGAAGTGTCTAAAAGGAAAGTTTAATAAACAGAAGCTAATATACTATTGATGTATCTGTAATGCCTCTTTAATAACAAACCTTGAAAAGAATACTTTAGTATTTACTCAGAGAGATATGCTCTGTTTTGATAAAGGGAAACCAGACACTATCCTAGTTTCAACATAATTTGTTCTTTCACTTTAAACAAAAATAACATATGTTGCCAAAATTTGAAAAACATGTTTCTTTCAATTTGTGTGTTGAGACTTGGCAAGTTTGGCTAATTAAAACAAGGTGCAGTTAGTTTGTTAGTGTGGTTAATTTGAATACGCTTAAACACTGCTGCCTGACTCTTGGCGTGCAGCAAACAAGCATAGATTGCTGAAAAGATGGATCTTGGTCTGCTTCTGGTTCACTTTGACTGAAAATGAATGCAACAGACTAAAGGCATCACATCATAAAACAATTTAGCTTTGTTTTTGAAGTCTTTAGGTTAAGAGTTAAACATGAAAGTGTTAACTTTACCAGGACCTAACATACAAATTTTTTTCCAAATTCTTGGTCTTTTTTGGTCAAGACCAAGAGAACGGAATTACAAATGTTAACCCTTTTGTACTGTTGGGAATGTTTTTATCCACTCTGAAGTGATTTTGTGTTTTAATTTGGCCATAACATTTTCTGTGTTTTAGCTGGCAGAATAGTTTTTGGTAACATATTATTTTGACACATATTTAGATTTTTTTATTTTTTATAAAGCCTAACAATACACAAATTTCCTATCCTTTTATTATGTTAGGGATGATAAGATCCACTAAATTAAACTGCTGTAAAAATGCATCAGATATATATTTTTTTTCTGTTAATCAACCTCACTCTCAATCAAAGCTACTAATTTGCTAAGAAAATTTACAAGATTTTAACTCTTTAATGGGCAAATTCATAAATGATGTCACTGATTTGGTGAAAAAAACACACACACACACATAATAACAAATTTTGAATCTAAAAAGTAATTGTGGGCTAAATTTTTCAAAAAGTTTTTTTTTGTTTTGTTTTACCTTTTATCAATGTCTTGGCCATGTGGAAAAAATGCCTTTGATGGGTTGTTTTTGATTGACTTTTATTTATTTTTCTCCCTAATTTCAAATTTGTAATTTTTATAGTTGATCATCAGTTGGCACCATTAGGCATGGGCTGGTATAAGATTCTGAGGGATAACCTTGGATAAAAATATCACTTTCATGTATTGTGATTACTGCTCTAAAATATATTTTTTTTAAACGTCTGGGTAAAAAACTAAAACGAACACAACATACTTTATTTTGAGAAACATTTAAAATATTTTGGAGCAGTAAACATGCTAAATAATGAAAATAAATCATTGACTGCTGATTTCTTCATTCAAAAACAGATTTCTTTGCAATTTAAAACAGCACCTTTGGATATCTTTTCTGCTGAAGATTCTGTTGTCCTAAAAATTAAACAATAAAAAAAGAAAATAAATAAAACATCTTACACTTACCCTAGGAATGGTATAGTAGAACATTATGGCGGTTTTAAAACCTTGACTTTTCCAAACTGTGGTATACCTTAAAAATGGTTATCATCCCATGCCTAGGCATAATTAATCATTAAAAAAGCTTAGTTTTTGTATTTTCTATGGAGTATAACAGCAAATTAAAGTGTATGTATGCGTGTCTGAGTGTGTGAAAGTGACCTTTGCGCACCTACATTGATGTGTCTGAGAAAATCAAAATATGCATCTCAGCTCTCAGAAATAAATGGAGTAAAAAAACAAAGACTGTGTATTTATGCACCAAAAAATGTGGTTATAATGGAAGTCAATGGGGAAAAACAGCCACCAAGAGTAAATTAGGGAGAAAAGATGAAAATCTAACAATGCATCAAAGCCAACGTTGTTACTATTCATTCACATGTCTAAGACTGTGATAAAAGATAAAACAATCCAGTCCACAACTACTTTTTACTTTGAAAATACAACAAGTAGAGTGTTTTTTTTTTTTACCAAATCAATGACATTATTTGTGAACTTGGTAATTAAAGAGGTAAAATCCTGTAACTCTCTAAACAATTTAGTATCGGAAAAAGGCTGATTAACAGATTTATACAAAGACATTTGAAAAAAAAATGAATGGATGCAGTTTTACAGCAGTTTAATTCAGTGGATGTCATAACAAAATGGTAGTCAATTTCAACAATGCACAAAGTTTAAGGCACCTTAATTTACTATTTGAGCCATACTGAGATCCCAACTCAAATCGTTAATTAAATTTAACAAAAGTAAAATATAATGTACACATAACATATTTAAATATTTTTATGGAGACATTTGCAAGATCTCAGGAAAAAAATAAATGAAGATTTTGTGTTGCTTTGCTAAATTTATTGATGTCTTAAATTAGCAACAATATATCATTTTCTTCCCCAAGTATACTTTAACACATTTTGTTCCACTCACCGAGTTCATTTCACCATTATATTAAATGATAGCAGCTTATTAATGCAGTGCTTTCCAAGGACAGAGTCACTGGGTGATGTATCCAAATGGAGATCCAGCCGCCTGAACTGCTTTTTAATCATTACCACGACTGGCTCATTAGTGTGTCAATGACTACCACAGTCTATCCAGACGGCAACAGATTGTCAGTGTCTGGATGGCAATGGGATTTCGCAAGGCATGATCTGCTGGTTTGAAGGCATTTAGATTCTTTTGCACTTACTTCATTTCCAAGCATTGACAATACATGAAAATGCAATTAAGGATCAGCCAGTGATGCTTATTAGGCACACCAAAATACTCTGAACACCTTAGCAACTACCTAGCAACATCTAGGCATATGAAAAAAGTTTTAAATGGACGATCATGAGGGAAAAAATTGTAAAAAATTTTAATGATTCAGCAATACTTGTTTTTGGACAAGAAATGCATATTTATTAACAATTGATCATATGACATTGTTTGACTACTTTTGTAGGAAGCATGAATGCAATTGGATTAAACAGCACACACTATGTAATGTTAAAAGAAAAAAAATCATGGTAATGATTAAAAGAAATACAACTGAGAAGATCGTTAGTGTTTCCCAGAGATGGGTTGCGGCTGGAAGGGCATCCACTGCGTAAAAACTGCTGGATAAGTTGGCGGTTCGTTCCTCTGTGGCGACCCCGGATTAATAAAGGGACTAAGCTGACAAGAAAATGAATGAATGAAGATCGTTAGTGCGCATCTTCCCTCCAATCAGCATATTTTCCTTTCATGTTGCTCCAGCAATGATACCAGTATTGTTAAAGACTCCACCCATCTCTTCCACAGTCTCTTTCAGCTCTTGCTACATAAAGGATAGTATTGTTTTTTAAGAATGATTGGCTAGACTACTTAACAGTTTCTGTTAGAACTCAACATTCCAATCACCTTATCTCCTTCTGATATATTATCTACTACAGTCCCAGCTCCCAAAATCAGGATCCCCTCCCCTCTCCTCCCCACTAAAACACAACCCATAAATACCTCAAAACATTATGCAATTTTAAGTAAAGTGAGTGGGCTTGACAAACCTCCTGCAGAAAACACAGACTTTTATCTCTCTATACACCAGACACTTTCATAAAATCTCTACATACTATCTCCAGGAAAACATTGTGCATTTCTGAGTGTGCTTCACACAGATGAGTGGGCCTAACTACTTGTTGAAACACTCTTCCCTCTATATGCACTACACAGTTTTCTTTAACTCAGTCTTACAATGACTCAATAAGTTAAACATTGTTTATTTGTGAATGTATCAAAAAATTGTGTACACTATAGTTTCTGTTTTGGGTAAAATAATCACACAGTCTGTTACTTATGTACAATATACTGTAAGTTTAAACATTGCTCTTACATCCAGTGTTGTGTTTATATTTATCATTATGTTTATTAATTTAGCACTGTGGTCCTGCGAGTTCCACTTTATGTCAACAGATGTAGTGGAATAGTCCCACACGGAAAGAACCAATATAAACATATATGTTTTAATATAGGTTTTGATATAGGTTTTGAATATATGCAACATATATAAAATTTGCTTTTTTCCTATATATATATATATATATATATATATATATATATATATATATATATATATATATATATATATATATATATATATATATATATATATATATACACAGCAAATTCATCGGTGTTGAAGCATTTCAGAGTAAAGTGTTGACGTTAAAGAGTTAGATTTTGATAAATGAATATAATAAGAGTTAGAATTGATTTTATTCAGTGCGAAATCAAGGAGTTATCTTTTCTACACTTGGTGGTGTTATTTCCAACATCCGGGAATTCATGCAGCCCCAGTCACTGAAGAATTTTCCAGACGCCATTTTCCATCTGAGGTTTAGAACAGCAACTGGTGAGTCAAACTACCTAAATGTTGGTATTTTACTGACTTTCTCTAAGGAAATACAGTTGTAAACATATTGTTAAGTTAATAACTTCAGAATGGAGTGACAATTTTAAACTTCTGCGGTTCATTCATGGTCGTTTGTGTATCTAGCTTAACTGCATTACTATTCACTTCTTTTCAAGAATGTTTTATATATGCTCACGCATACATAATGCATAAAAACATCAAATGTACATGTTCAACACATTTCTGTCACGCTTAATGCCATTTTGTGCGTTGTTACCCATCTGTAAAATAAAATCGACACTTCTCCTTTAATTCAAAGCAAACTAGCGAGGGATTCACCGGAGCAGCCTAACCTACTCTGCCCGGATGCTAACGGCAACACAGGACGGTTTCCATAAACTCAGGAAAGTTTCTAAAACATATCTGGTGAGTAAATGAACATATGCTTACTTGTAAAAGGCTTCCTGACTAAAACATATGATTGTTTGTTATTCGTGTACGTTAATTTGGTTGTTTTAAACACCGCGGCCCTTTTAAACTGGTTCATTCGTGGCCGTCCATATACCGTTAGTCCATAGACTCGCGTGATAACGTACGCTTGAATTATATTAAGCGTTGACAACCATTAAAGTCGGAATGTTAACATTAATGTCTTTAAATGACCGCGTTTGCACTTTCTCAGACTTTTAAGGTTACAGAAGTCTCCCGGAAGTTGTGGGACTAACGTTAACGTTATCCCGCAAATGCACAGAGACTCCCAGATGCCCAAGTAGATGCCCGCAAATGAATGATAATCTCCCGGAAATCGCGCGTCTCCCGCCTGGTCATTAAACACTTTGCACACCCCTCTCCACCGCATCCCTCCCAGCTCTTCAGGTACGTCGCGCGCAAGTCACCCCCACCGCTCTTTAACGTTAGGTACGTCGCGCGCAACTCAGCATTGTTCTTTAGGTACTCATTTCTCCCGCTACCTCCCGCAAATCAACTCTATCCCCCGAAAATTACTTTTCCCAACTCGGGATGTCTGACGTTAAGTTAGGCTATTTCTGTAGTCAGGAAGATCTTAGTCAAGCTTTTTCTCCCGCATGATATTGTGCTTAAAACTATAGGCTAAACTTAGCATGTACTGTACACAACATTTCCTTTTTATTAAAGACAATTTAGTGCGTTGTAAACAGCCACCTGTCTGTAAAATTAATCAACTGATTCATATTTGAGCAGCCTAATGATGATACAGGTTTGATTTGTAGATTTATTATCAATAATCAACATCTGAATCAAAAGATATCTGAAAAAGTGTGAGGCATACTTTGTGATGTTCATCTCTCCTTTTTATCTGAAGGTTATGCATATGTGTTAGATACTAATTTTTTGTTGTTTTTTTAACAGCCACAGTTCTCTATACAATAACACAAGACCCTGTGACGGTGGCTGATTAGAGACGGATGGTGTATTTCCAGAGTTGGTGAAATGACCAAGCACACCTTCTTGGTCATATGTGGTGATAATAATGAAGGTATGTTTGATAAAGTTCTGTATTTGTTTCACAATAAGCTGAGAGGGTATTAGAGCATTAAAGAATAATGAATGACATGAAGGTGATAAGTTTTGTATTGTGGGTGAACTGTTACTTAAATAATGTTTTGCTCTTTACTTTGCACTTTTCCTCTTCTGCTTATCCTAATATTTTAGGTTATATTTGGACCTGAAACATCTGCTAGACTCCAGTAAAGGTGGCCTCAATACTGGACCTGAAAGGGCCTAACAAGTTGAATCTGGTAAAGAAGCACGCACACGCACGCACGCACGCACGCACACGCTTACAGAAAACTGTTGTTTATGAAGTTTATGAATATTTTTTACACTGTGGCCAATATTTTGGGGAAGTCAGCATCACTAAATGATATAAAAGATTTTAAGCTCCTCTAAATTTTGCTCCAAGTGTTGTGTTAAATTCAGGATTCTGGACAGACAGCTGCCTGTTTGTCCAGTTCTAGTCATAGTGGTTAACCTAATTGTTTTTGGAGATGCAACAGTGATGTGTGTGTTTTTTCTACTTTTCCATAACCTGTCACCTCAACCAGCTGGGAGAGTCAAGTTGTGGATCATCATGAAGATTTTCAAAAGGTGAGTTTAGATTTCTTGAATGTTTTATTTACTTTAAATGTTCTTTTAAATATATCATAGAATTTGATTGCAATTTGTTTTCAAACATTTTTCTTAGTCATGCTGGAGTCTTGAAGAGTTCTTAGATGAGCATCACCCTATATCCGTGCATCAGGAACCAGCAGACGAGCGATCAGCAGCTACTACTTCGTCATGGATAAAAAGGTCATCCTGTGGCTGGGAAGCACTTCATTCACAGGACATGCTTGATGAGATTTCCTAGCTCCAGTTTGTTTTCACACAAGTTTACAGCATTTATACCTTCATTTAAACTGCTCTGTTTGATATGGAGGACCAAGGAAACACCAGAAGTGAAAGATTTGCAAGCCAAGTTGTTTAAAATGTAATTTCAGAAGAAAACTATGAGTTCAGAAGTAAACTATGAGTGACGATACTGTATATTGAACTTTCAAATTGCTCTGATAACACATCAAGTTTGGACTAAAGGACTGAAACAGCCTTTTTGAGCACTGGTCATACACAGTAAATTTGAAATCCGGAAATTAACACCAATAGAGTTAATTTCAACACTTTAAAAGTGTATATATGGGAACCACCCGCAAAGTGTTAATTCAACACTTTCAAAAGTGTTGCCTCTTTAACACCAAAACAGTGTCAAATTATTAACACTATAAGAGTGAAGTATTAACACCAATGCAGATAATAACAACAACACTGCTACAGTGTTGCCTCTTTTAACACCAACACAGTGTCAAAATATTAACACTATAAGAGTGAAGTATTAACACCAACGCAGATAACAACAACACTGCTACAGAGCTAGGAGGAACTTTGTTGCAAACTCTGACAGAGTTAAAATCCTACACTGTTCAGGAGTGAACACTGTTCAAAAAAATAAATAATAAAAAAATCACAATCTATTCAAGCTTATAGGAATCAAATATTACATTACTTAAATGTTGACAGTACTATTTAAGAAATGTTACTTTTTTATGGATAACTATATTAAGGCTTCTAAATTTTTTTATTTAAAAATAATAAATTCACTGTGAAGAAAACACATCTTACTACATTACTCTTTCAAAATTTTATTCCAACATGGAACACCAAGCCACCAATAAAATCACTTTACAAGTAACAGTCCAAAACAATATAAAATGAACTGTCATTGCCATATGTCATTTGCAAATCAAATGGCTTGTAGTAAAACAATTGTTCTGTTTTTTTGAGAACAAGGCTGTGCTCTTGTGCAAAAACCCTGAAAGCATGGAGATGTTCAACAAACTCTGATTCCATACATGAGACCAAAAAATAAACTCCATCCTTGATCAAAATTTGAACAATCTTTCCAAAGACTGGTACATCCTCAACCAAATCTAAGCAAACAACAAGATTTTTTCGATACTCCGTACCATGACACTTTACCCAAGGAGTGATAGTTACTTCACTAGAGAGATCAATGTTGAGTTGCTTTGAAATAAAATCACACTTTTCAAGATCAGACAACAACTCATTTGAAACAGGACCAGATTCAATACCCCTCGATGTACAGGATTCCCAGTAATAGGCTATTGCCAGCTGGTGTTTTTTTGCAAGCGATTTGGTGAGGTTTTTGAAGTTTTTTAAATTTTTCTTAAAAAACCTGTGTTTTGCTTCGTACCTCATCGTCCATACATGAATCAATGGGCCAATTTGCCTGATGCATTCAGGGTAGTGAATCATAAGGTGATGCTTCGGAATCAGATTTCTAGAAGGATACAAGTCTTTGAACAACCGATGGTGCTCCACTATCAGATGCTTCAAAAATATGATCATTCCTTCAGAAATGCAATGAGAAACGTTCGAGGTTACTAAAGTAACCCTTCGTTCCCCGAGGAGGGGAACGGAAGCACTATAAGTGGATTTGATTTGTAAAATCCACGCATTGGGAGGTTCGGTTCAGAAGCTACTCGTCTGAAAGAGTATTGAACGGGCCAATTAAGAATGAATTGGCAGCGCAAGCCTGCGCAGGTGAGCGGCATAAGCAATCAACTGAGTATATAAGCTCACCTGGCGCCAGCAGACGCTATCCTTTTTAAGCTGAAGAGACTTTCAACAGCTAAGGGACAGTCATTATGGCGACGGAGTATAGTGCTTCCGTTCCCCTCCTCGGGGAACGAAGGGTTACTTTAGTAACCTCGAACGTTCCCCTTCGGGGGGAACTTCAGCACTATAAGTGGATTTGATTTGTAAAATCCACGCATTGGGAGCCCATTGAAAGCGCCATAATGACTGCACCTTACCAACACCCCCGATGAGGAGATAGTCAAGCAAGCGTGACGCACCCGCATCATGGGGGGCGCGGTCCTCCAACGTGTCCCTGGCCCTAATTTATCCTACTTCAACAGAAGTTTTACGGATTTAGATATATGTTTTGGGAAGTCGTGAGCATCTAGATAATTCTAGGAAATACGACAGTACGTTGGGAAGCGTGCAATCCCGATAGGGAGGACGCTGCGGAGGCCATCCGTTACCCGAGGGGGGATAGATGGCAGAATTTACATATGGACTAGCCCTAAAAAGGGGGAGTACGCATAGCAAAAGAGTGGTTAGCGGGGAGGGAAGACACGGGTCCGCCCAGGGGGGGGGACTTAACCGTGGCGGAATAAGCATATGGGATCGCCTAGTGGGGATCACGCATAGCAGGCACCTTTACCCAAAACGCGGGCTGACCAGCGGGCAGACCTACAACGTAGTGGGCCAGCAAGTGACTCCTCCGCTGAGTCAGTGCTGGGGGCCACGGAGGAATCTGCAGGGCTCACCTGACGGGGAACTTTACTGACAGATAAAAAGGCGCACGTATCTCCGTGTTAGGGAAAATGGCGCAGCAAGCGTGTTTCAACACCCTACCGAATTGTTTCCTCAATCACCAAGGGTTACCTAATACCCTTGAGGAAACCGGCTCCACTCGCAGATTGTAAAACCTTGCAAATGTGTTGGGTGTCACCCAGCCCGCAGCTCTACAGAAGTCTGTTAGAGGGGCGCCGCGTGCGCGCGCTCGAGAGGATGCGAAACTCCGAGTGGAGTGCGCACGCGCTCTCGGGGGACGCGGCTCATCTCGGCTCTGATAGTGAAAGAAAGGCATCCACAATCTAGTGGGAACTTATTTCGGTACGGCACTTCCCTGCTGCCGACCGTTATAACAGATGAAGAGCTGCTCAGATGATCTAAACTCTGAGTGCGGTCCAGATAATACGCAAAACGCGAACTGGACAATAAAGAAGGGCTGGGTCTGCCTCCTCCGAGGGCAGCGCTTGCAGGCTCACTACCTCGTATTAAAACGGAGTGGTAGGAACCTTGGGCACATATCGCGGGCGGGGTCTCATACGTGAGAGAAGCCAGCCCAATTACAGGCACGAGTCACTGACCGAAAAATGCCTCCGGGTCCCCGACCCTCTAATCGATATCAACGCGACCAGCAGAGCTGTCTTCAGGGACAGAAAATACTGAGTCGAGGATCGAAGGGATCTGACGCGGCTTGTGTAGCGAGGGCGAGATCCTAAGAGGGCATGAGAGGGGGCGGGGTGGATTAATTCGCTTAACGCCCCTGAGGAACCGGATGATGAGGTTATGCGTTCCCACGGTGCTGCCAGCCACCGCGTTATGAGAGCGGAGATGGCAGCCACGTAACCTTGAGTGTGGAGGGCGACAGCCTGCTCTCCAACTTCTCTCGGCGTAAAGAAAGCACAACGCTGATCTGGCAAATTACGGGGGTCTTCTCAGCGAGAGACACACCATTCAGTGAATAGACTCCACGTCAGGGCATAGGCGCGCTCGGGGAGGGGGCTCTAGCCCGAGTGACGGTATTAGCCACCACAATCGGAGGTTACCTAAGTCTTCCTCGCGTCTACAATCTCTTCAAAGATCGGCGAGGGTGCCAGGTGGTGCCCTGTCCCTGAGAGAGTAGGTGCTCTCTCGAAGGGACTGCCAGGGGAGGGCTATCGCGAGGGAGAGCTCTGACATCCAGGTCCGGTTGAGCCAGAGGGGCGCAACCAGCAACCTGTTCCTCGTCCTCTTCCTGACCTTGCACAGTAACTGCGCGAGCAGGCTCACTGGGGGAAACGCGTATTTGCGCGTGCACCGAGGCCAGCTGTAAGCCAGTGCATCCGTGCCGAGAGCACTCGGTCAGGGAAAGAACAACTAGCAATGAGCGATCTCGGGGGAAGCAACAGATCGATCTGGGCTTCCCCGAATCGCGCCCATATCAGCTGAACAGACTCGGGGTGGAGTCTCCATTCTCCAGGACGCAAGGCTGCCGTGAGAGCGCATCGGCTGCACGGTTGAGCTTGCCTTAATATGAATGGTGTGCAGCGATTTCAGCCGCGGATGACTCCAGAGGAGCAGACGGCGGGCGAGCTGAGACATGCGGCGAGAGCGCATACCCCCTATACGGCTGATATACGCCACCGCCGCCGTACTGTCCGTCCTGACCAGCACGTGTTGCCGCTCCAGCACCGGAAAAAAACGGTGGAGAGCGAGGAACACTGCCAACAGCTCCAGGCGATATGCCAATGCAACTGGGTACCTTTCCACAGGTCCGCAGCCGCATGCCCGCAACGCACAGCCCCCCAGCCCGTGTTGGAAGTGTCTGCTGAAACGACAACAAGACTGGACGCCTGTTCTAGAGACACCCAGGTCTGTAGGAACGAGGGGTTGCTCCAAGGGCTGAGGGCGCGGCGACACAGCGCAGTAACAGAGACTCGGTGTGCGCGCGCGTGCCATGCGCGTCTGGGGACTCGATCGTGAAGCCAGTGCTGAAGTGGTCTCATATAGAATAATCCGAGCGGCATGAAGCGGCTGCGGATGCCATATGCCCCAGGAGCCTCTGAAATAGTTTCAGTGGGACCACTATTTTACTGTCGAGCTCTCTCAGACAGTACAGCATCAGCTGAGCGCGCTCTCCGGAGAGGCGCGCTGCCATGGTGACCGAGTCCAGCTCCAGCCCGAGAGAAGAGATCCTCTGCACGGGGGCGAGTTTGCTCTTTTCTCGGTTGACCTGAAACCCCCACAGGTGGAAGTGCCAGAGCACTTTGTCTCTGTGCATAATCAACTGCTCTGAGAGAGGGCAAAAATCAGCCAGTCGTAAAGAAATTGAGTATGCAGATGCCCGCGAGCCGAAGGGGCGCTGAGGCACCCTCCGCGGGCTTGGTGAGGACCCGCGGAGACAGAGAGAGCCCGAAGGGGAGGGCTTTGTATTGCCAAGCTCGACCTTCAAACGCAAACCGCAGAAACTGTCGGTGGCGAGGAAGAGTGGAGACATGGAAATACGCGTCCATCAGGTCTAATGCTGCAGACCAACCCAGAGGACGAACGCACCGGAGGATGCGCTTCTGCGTGAGCATTCTGAACGGCAGCTTGTGCAGGCAGCGGTTCAAAACGCGCAGATCTAGGATTGGCCGTGACCCACCGCTCTTTTGGGCACGATGAAGCGTGGGCTGTAAAACCCGCTCTCCATCTCGGCTGGAGGGAGCGGCTCGATTGCATCCTTCGCCAGGAGGACAGCAATCTCCTCTCGCAAGACAGGGGCGGACAGGGGGCTGACCCTGGTGAATACACACCCGTGACTTGGGGGGCCGTTTCGCGAACTGAATCGCATAGCCGAGTCTGATTGTGCGTATGAGCCACCGCGAAGAGCTGGCCCGCGCTAACCAGGCAGGCAGAGCTCTCGCTAATGGACTCATCGCTACAATCGCTGACGTACCAGCAGTGGGGCAGCGCGAAGTGGGTGTGCTGATCCGGGAAGCTCGCGGGTCCCACGGAAAAGCTGGAGGTGAGATATTTGCTCTCACTCCAAACCCGAGCTCCGGAGGGGAGGCTCGAGGGGTGGGAGAAAGGAGACCGTCCTCCCAGCGCTCGTGAGCCACTGGCGAAACGCACCGAATCTGCAAGCTAGAAAGCATAGCGTCCCAGACTGGCAGATTTCGGGCTGTCACATCTGGGGAAGTGAAAAGTGCCCTTTCATAATGTTTTCATGGCAGTAAAAAGTGCCGTTGGAAATGGGGCCCCGCCCTCCAGCGGGGAAAGAGCAAGTTCCCTCTTCTCCAGATGGCCTGTCCCAGGGGCGCTTCGCGGTCCGTTGCCGGACTTAGCGGCGTTCTGGGCAGGGGGGCTGCCTGCTTCCGAGGTGCCCGACGCGCTCGCTTCGCCTGAGGCGTGTGCGGGGGCGGAGCAGCTCTCGTAGGCGGGCGCCTTCGGCGAGGAGCAGGTATGAATGGCACGGCGGGCGGAGCGGGCTACGGACCGCCGATAAGACATCACCCACCAACTGCTCTCTCACCGCCTTGAATTCCTGGGTGAATTCACAGACAGTGTCGCCGAACCTGGCTGGGGATATGGGGAAGTCAAGAAAGCGGACTTTGTCGACTTTGCGCATATCAGCCAGGGGTGGCGCTCCTGGACCACTAATGTGGACATCGTCCTTCCCAACGCACACGCAGCGGACTCAGTAGTCCGAAGAGCTAAGTCGGCGGCGGTGCGAAGCTCGTAAGCCTGGGTTGGACCCACCCTCGTGCAGCTCGGCCAGCGCCTGCGCTTGGTAGCGCTAGTAGGTGGCTATCGCATGCAAGGCTGAAGCAGCCTGGCCCGCAGCTATGTAAGCTCTAGCTCCGAGGGAGGTAGATAACTTACAGGCTTTGGATGGGAGACGAGGCGGATCCCGCCAAGAAGAGGCGCCGCGCGGATTTACCGCCATCGCGCACTCAACCTGAGGAATCGCCACATACCCCCTGGCTGTTTCACCGTCAAGAGTGGTTAGGGTGGAGGAACACGCAGCACGAGCAGAAAAAAGTGCTTTACAAGACCGCGTGAGCCTACTGTGCACCTCCGGGAAGAAGGGAACGCCCCTCTAGTCGGTCCGGCCGCGGAGCTGGGGGATAAACCATCTCCAACCCACGGCCGAAGCAGCCCGGGAAAGCACGGCTAACATGTCCGTTTCAGGATCCGTAGTGACAGCGCTCACCAGCCCGAAGGGGGCGAGCGGGTCTGGATCATCATCGGACAATGAAAGCCCACCCTCCGATGCCGCGGTGGACATCTGGTCTCCGGTGTCATCGGGCGTAAGGGCTACCATCTGTTAGACGGATCGCTTCCCCCGCCCGAAGCTTGGATGGAGCGCTTAGAGGAGCGGGAGGTCCGCGGGCCCGTGGGCGACGGATTATCTCTCGCTGAAACCCTCAGATCTGCCCGAGTGCCCGCTGCAGAGCAGGGGACAACTGGGGTGGTTCACCCTTTTGCAAAGGCTAACCGCGATCTTGCGCAACAGTCATGGCATCGCAATGACGACATGAACTGCCCGCGAGCAGCGCATTAACATGCTGGACCCCCAGACATGTAACGCAGTGCCCGCGCCCATCATCCGAGGACAGGAAACCACCGCATCCAGAAACGCACAGTCGGAGCGCCGTCCTGATAAGGACGTGCTGCACGACTGTGTTGCTCTTTCTGTGAAGTTTGCAACTTTATACGCACCGCTCTGGAGGACCGGACCCAAAGAACGCCAGGCAAGGGAGAAACCCAGCTCGACCGTCTGCCACTGCGTGTACACACTCTGGACCGGGAGAATGCTCTCGTTCGCTCAGAATCGCTGGTCACAGCAGGAGGAACCCTCATCGACTCGATCAGAAAGTCTCTGAAGCGAAAAGGATAGCGTCTGCTGGCGCCAGGTGAGCTTATATACTCAGTTGATTGCTTATGCCGCTCACCTGCGCAGGCTTGCGCTGCCAATTCATTCTTAATTGGCCCGTTCAATACTCTTTCAGACGAGTAGCTTCTGAACCGAACCTCCCAATGCGTGGATTTTACAAATCAAATCCACTTATAGTGCTGAAGTTCCCCCCGAAGGGGAAACACAATGTCAACAATTTGCAAGAGCAGCAACATCAAATGCCAGTGCTTATCTCCCTCTGGAACTACATCTCCAAATATGAGAGGGATGTTCCTGATGAGACACAATGTCTGACTTGCATTAAGTCCAATACTGTTTCCTGGGTGCTGAAGGTTGACCTTGGTTGGGCGGTTATTTCGGTCCAAAAAACCATAGTTGAAGGCATACAGTCTTTGAGGAATGGAATCACAAGGTATTAGACCGCAACTCATATATTCAAAAAGCAGTTTTACTTCATACTGTGCCACTCCCTCCAGAATATCATGCATAATGTCCAGCACAAAGTTCTCAGATACATTAAAGTAAGTCAAGGTGTTGAGTATAGAATTTCTTTTAATACCATAACAGGAGTTTTCATTAGGGTTGTCAGCAAGATACTTGTAATGCTTCTCATTTTGGTTTCGGTTGCGCAAAATCACCCTTGGATCATCCTCGCTAAATACTTCCTGTGCTAAGACCTTGTCAGTAAGGCACAATCTGCAGTAATGTTTTGCAGAAAAAGATTCAACATAACCAAGAATACCGTTTAGACCCAGGTTATCGCCAGTAATTTGAGCAATTGTACCAAAAATGGGCTCCTCAGAAAAAGACACCTTCATTCCCTTCTGCTCAAGAACTTTAACATCATCAATCAATGGGCCAAGTATTTTGTCCATGCCATACTTTTTTCCATCTTCAGAATGAAATAAAGAAATTAGATGTATGTTCATCAAGGATGAATTTACATGTGATGGTAGGTTACGAAGCACAAAATATATACAGCCAAGTTTATGGATTCCTTGTTTAGATCCTAATGGATTAGCTGTTTCAAAATCATCATAGTAAATTTGGATCTGAAGTGCATTATTACAGATGGAGTACAATGGATGCCTTTTGTAATACTGCCCATCACAAAATTCTCTATACATGTCACTTTGCCTTTGTTCTTGAATCAGTTTACATACTTCCTCATTTCTAAAAATGAACTCCAGAGTTTTGAGCAGAGGGATGTAAATAAAGGTGTCATTAACTGTTGTTTGTTCATACATTCCAGAGGTCGTATTTCTTCTTGAATCGTACCTGACTCCCAAGTGAATTTCAGTGGGTTCAACAACTCCCCATTTCTTGCTGAAATATTTTCTCCATTTAGTGTCTGTATTAAAATCTGAGAATGAATTATGAAAATTATTAAAAACCTCTTCAACTGAACTTCTAGTTGTGCTACCAACAGGCACAACATTTAAAATGCTCTCCCTTAAGTTAGTATGGAAATCATTAACAAAATCCTCCATGCTTTCAATAACAGACAAAATTAAATTGTTTGCAACACCATTAGCCTGCAATTTGGCAATTATGGATGCACACATTTCCCTTGAACTATCCCTTGAAAGAGAAGAACATTCAACCACTTGAGCATCATTATCTGTCATTTGCTCTGTGTCAGACACAAGTGCTTCGTCAGGATTTGGAGCATGCTGATTTTGAACAGATATGTTACCACTGCTTGATGCCACACCCCTAAAATGAAATCTGGTTAAATGTTTTTTAAACCCTGCATAACTTTTAAATTGTAGGAAGCAACCATCCTGAGCACAAACCAACTCAAACTTCTTGCCAGGATACAAACTATGAACAAGTTTAAGGTGCCGAATTAATTTTACAGTTGTAGCAAACAGTGATTTACAGATGTAGCATCTAAACATCATTCAGTAATTTAGCTCTGAGCTCCTTCACCCTTGGGGTTTCACTTGTGCTGCCAACATCAATTCTGTATACTGTGGTCTGGAGAAATGTGAACAAACCTTTAAGTGGAGGATCATAACTGATACTGAACACAAAATGGACCTTGAACAGTTCATCGATTGCCGCTAGTGAAGAGGATTCTTGACATGGGATGAGCTTTTTGTCAAGCACAATGAAGAACTGACTGATGGCTTCCTTGCTGCTTCCTATGGCAAGAATGTAAGGTTGACGATTGTCTTCTGTCTCGAGGTGTTCCTGAATACTCCGGCATGCCTGATTGAGGAAAAAAAAAGGCAAATTAAGCATTATCAGTTAACATTATGACTACAAAGTCAACATTAAATTGATTTTGCAATATTGCAAAAGCTGTGACTTAAATGTGTCATTTTGTCAGGGAAGCAATTCTGTGATTAGTTGTAAATCTCTGAGGCTCTCACAGGTTAAGTCCAAATAAAACAAAGAAATGAAATCCCTAGAGGTTACTTAATAAACAGAACATATAACCCTGATGTTTCAGATTTAGAACTGATTATAGAACCGGCTTTACTGGCAATATGTGCATCTTACAGTCATAGTTTGAGTCTGTTTAACTCAATTGAACACTAAGATCAAAAGACACAGAAAATGATACAAGCGCCAACAAGCTTAATTCCAGTTTAGGTTTCGAAAATTTGATAAATCAAGCACTTCATATTACACTTATCTCATAGTGTATTATCAACTGGAGAAGTTAATGCATTAATTGAAGGTATAATGTCTACAGCTCTTGTATCATCACCAGTTACCTACCTTTTGAAAAACCACCAGATGGTCAATTGCCTGTGAGATGCTCATCTTCTGGATTTTCTTTCTTCCAGAAACTTGGGGCGACAAAAAATGCAGAAGTAGAAGAAAGGATGATATGTCACTGTCCCACTCTGAAAAAGACAAGTAAAAAGTTAAACATAGACAGTAAAATAACATTCAAAAGATTTTCACTGCACCATTACATCAGTTACATCTGTACCTGGGAAATCCTCTGCCTCGCTGCTTTCTTTGTTCTGTTTGGCAGATGACAGCAATCTTTTCAGCAGTGGAGTGGATGTCAAGGTTTCTGCTAGCTTGATAATCTTTGACTTGAAAACTGTTGGCCACCTTTCCAAGAGTCTGGAAGCCGTTTCTGACCCGAACAGGAGTGTAAAGTCCTGGAGAATCTGAGAAATCAGAAGAAAACATTCCATTACTATAAAATATTACAAGCTAAATGTGATGGTCACTATTTCACCACATCTGTGAAACTAACATTTCAATTAAATTTTTTTATATTTATAAATAAAATATATTTAAAAAGACAATTCATACCAATCCTTTCGTATCCAGAAATCGAGGAAAAACAGAGAGAATAGTGGTGGATTTCTCTGGATCACGCACAAGACGTTGTCTGTATTTAAATGTTGCCCTCATCTTCTGCATGATGACCTCACGGTCGCTTGTATGATTCATCAGAGAGATGGCCTCTAGACTTTGATCACTGTCCAGCTGATCTTCAGGGTGACACAGCTGTCGGTCAAGCAAAGGACCCCCCTTTTCCTCTGTTTTAGGATCATCTTTATTTCCAGAAGGTTTTGTCCCCCTTTGTACGGTTTTGAGTCGCCACGACAAGAATCCAGAGTTTTTCTGGCCATCATAAAAATGTTCCTGACATTAATAAATTCAAAAATTAATAAATTCAAAATGACACAAATTCAGATTCAACATTTAACACTCCATTAATATATATATACATATCCAGTCCTCCCTTGGGGATCTCTGAGTGAGGGAAACAAGGTGATAATTCCCAAACCATACTTCTGTTTGGTAAGGCGGTGTGGAACTCTCCTGAAGAACAGGAGTACTCAATGTTACTTAACATTGATGAGAATTAACAAATGTTATTAAAATTTGTTCAATTAAATGTTTAAAAGATTAGCACTATTACATTTCTAGCACTCAACTTCACACTATACAATTTATAATCTATATAGTAGTCAACATTTGATGTGTATGAAAAAATGTTTTTCAAAATTGTCCTTTGACAAGAATGGGTGTAGTACAATAGATTTAATACTTTGATAAAAGATTTTGATTCATTTCAAATGTTGACTATTGTTTACTGCTATAACCATAAAAAAACAACATTGTTTTTGATAATTACCCTTCTGTCTCCATCATGTGGGCTACTAGAATGTTCACCATAACTTTTCTTGTCTCATCAGTAATTGTCCCCGTATCTTCATACTCCCTCAGCACATTTGCTCCACCTGGTCTTGTCTCTAGAATTTGTTTGATCAACTATAAAAAGAAATTAGCATTAACATCCTATTATAAAGGTAGAAATGCAGGAATATTGAAAATGCCATTTAAATTCAATCCTGATCTGGAAAAGGTCAGTACTATACACATAATACATAAATTAATGGAACTGATTATGTAAAGCTTATGGTTATGATACTGCAAGTAAACCCCCCGAATTGTGTACTTGCACTCACATCTCTGGCCTGTGAGTTTTGTGAAGCCTCATCCTCATCCTTTCTAAAGCGTTTTGGACTAAACCAGTCACTGTCCTCACTGCTTTTTGAAGTTAAAGAGAGTGTATCTGTATCAAAGCTGGCTGAAGATTGAGGTGTGGAGGGTCCTGTTAATGTTAAAACTGGGGTTAACAGGCAACAGGTTTTTTAATACTGGATCAAAATAAAAAGACAGGTCTAAGTACTTGTAAAAAAAAAAAAAAAACAACAGTCAATACTAGTTTACATTATGGGACTGTATTTCTACCCACATCAACACTGCCGACATTAAAAATATGGTAAAGTACTGAAAATTGGCAGCATTCACTTAGACTGTTATCACTCACCACTGTCATTTAAAGCATTTATAACAAGAAGCAGTCCACTGGTGCTCATTAGATCAGGAAACACATCTTCGTCCACCTCTGTACCAGTTTCATCTGTAACTGTAATTACAAGATCCTGTGGTAATGAAAACTTCTCTTTCACTGCAAAGGAGGGAAAATAAATATTATTGTTAAATGCTTTATTCACGTTTAATGATACGTATGATAGAGAAACTTTTTTTTAATAAATATATATTATTTTTAATACCACTCACCCTCTGCTAAAAATAAATCAAAGCAAGCCTCTGGGATTTTTATGAACTTCTTTTGGTTTCGATATTGTGCTTTGACAAGCATTGTCTTGACCTCTGGTGAAGCTCTTGGTGTGGAGAGAAATAAACACATTATATTTGGTTTATGTAATATAATTGGACTATAAATTGTAAGAATAAATAATTTTTCTATAAATAAAGACAACTTAAAGTTAACGTTCGTTGTTTTGCAGCACACTTACACGACAATGATATATTGGAGGGAGTTTTATGAATGTATTATCGTCTGTTTTGGACTCATTCTGACTACCGTTACGCGCGCTGTCTTCTTCTATTGTTTCCTGGCAGCTGTAATGTCTTAAGCTATAGCGCCTTGACGGCTAAACCTTGTTATTGCAATCTCTTACATTCGCGTAAGATTATGCCCTTACATTAAAATATCTGACAACAGTTTTTGTCGATAATGTAGATTAGTCGTTTCATTCATCTGAAGTCTTGAACTGTGTGTTTATATTCCACAACGTGCGTTCTATCACCGAAGTGAGCAATCACTGACTTTCGTTGCAGCATTAAAAACTTACCACGGTACTTTTTAACAGCGAAAACTCTCACCGATCCACGGTCAGTCGGCCACCATTCAGCAGGAACCCAAGCATGTACCTTGGATTAAAACAAGTTATAGTAGTTCAGCCGCTGTCTTTGAAATGTGCACATTTACTTGTTGAACACTACAAGAAATCCACACGCGATAGTTCACCTTGAATAACGTTACCTGCTAAAATGGACTTACCTGCTAAAATGGTCTTAGCGCGCGAGCCTAACTACACTGTGCTTATGTCCAGACATGTGCATACGGTAAATAAAATAAATAAAGCAATCGCCGTGTGCGAGAATTATAATAATATTAATATAAGCGTTATGGTGGCTTTACATGATTCATAAAATTGCTGATATAGGCTAACTTAATAAAAATCACGTCTGAATTATTTGGCTGTGTAACGCTTGATAAACTGATCGTTATGAAAAAAAAAAGATTAAACTAAGATACAAAAACATGTTATTTAATTTACACAATGAATCTGTATAATAAGATTTATATATTAGACTTACCAACTTTATTCCACTTGCAGCATTTGAAATGGCGTCTGCATGTGGTCTGGTTGAATCAAAAGGACGTCTGCACGTTCATGGAGGTGTGGCCTGGTTAACGCTTAAGGAGTTGCCTTTGCAACGATATAAAATGACACCAACTCTTAATCGAAACTGACGCTTTTGGTGTTTAACTCAATCTGTATAGCGTTGACGCAACACTTTATTTTAACACTTTGTTGTAACACCAGTAAATCAACACCGGTAAATTTGCTGTGTACATATTTTGTTGATACTGTCTGTACTAATAAAACATTTAAAGCATATTTGACATTGTTGCATTTTAAAAACTGAATGAATTGTTGAAGTGGTGAATGTTTTCAAATAAAATGTTTTTTTCTTTTGTAATTTACAGTCTATTTGACCTTTTTACCATATTTACACTCAAGAGAGTTGAATAAAATAACAATATATTACACCAGGTGGTGTTAAATATAGTTAAATTTTTTAACTCTGCCCAGAGTTAAAATTAACCCTTACTTCGGTGTCAATATGCCAACCCTTTTGAAAGTGTTGATTTAACTTTGTTTTGAGTGGACCCCATGAGACACTTTCAAAGTGTTGAAATTAACACCCATAGAGTTGTTTTGGGTCCCCATATTTTGCTGTGTATATATATATATATATATATATATATATATATATATATATATATATATATATATATATATATATATATATATATATATATATAATATAGGAAAAAAGCCAATTTTATATATGTTGTGTGTATATGTTGTGTGTTGTGTGTGTGTGTGTGTGTGTATATGTATATTTGTTCTTGGTTATTGTTGTTACCTTGATAATAGAAAATATGAGCTAGGCATCATGTATGACAGTTGCCACAGTGAGATATATGAGGCAAGTTGGAGTTAAAATCTACCGGACACCAGCCCCCCAGGGCTAAAGATTACGAGTAAGCTGTGTGAGAGTAGTGTGACTGTACTTTTAAAACACTTTGAATATGGTACTGGTGCCAAACGGTACCTGAACCGATACTTTTGAGCCATGAAATTATGGTGTACGACTAGAAAAATCCTTTATTTGACAAAAAATACATATTTTATCATCTTAAATGAACAATATAATTAAAGTTTAAAGTATACATTAATTCATATTTTAGATATTTGAATTGAATAGCATTATTATATTTTTTTGATCATTTGTTAGCATAAATTCAAGATTTGCACTATGCAGTTAACATTACATTAGCTTACTACAAACATGTGAAAAGGCAGTCATCAAAATCAGGAAACACCATTTTTCTAGGGTTGGGGCTTGTGACTACGTTTACATGGACATCAGTAATCTATTATTTGACTCAATCTGAATAATATGATTAAGGTGTTTACATGAGTTGCTTTTTGAATGTTTATTATATCCAGTTTTACATGTTGTTGCACATAGATTGATAAGGATCATTGTATCACCGCGCTATCCACGTTTCCTCTGGAGTTTCATGTAATTTCGGGTTTTTCATTTTTTTATTTTTCGACCTTTACTGCGGATCGGCAGTTTCACTTTCATTCAGCAACATATTGTTCATACGCCGTGACAAACTGAGGTACTGGATGAGAACATGAAGTAAGGACTGGTGAAAGAGTGTTGTTATAATCGAATTTGATACCGCATGGCAAATGGAATGAAAAAACCTCCGCTGTAGACTCTTAATCAGAGTATTGTCCTAATAATGGTAAAATCTGAGTATTGGTGTCCATGTAAATGTTCTCAGTGGAACTGCAAGATGATGTCACAAGCTGTCAAAGACAGTCCATTGATTCCATGCGCCCTCAAATGTTTTATTAAATTTGTCCATAGACTGTAAAAAATATGGACGTAGTATCCGTGACGTCACCCATAGGTTTACTAAGAACCCAAAAGAAGTTACCTGTACGCTTGGCCAACCGTTGCTATTTTGTTTTCGTGTCATCGCACCAACTGGGGGATACCAAATCAGGGCAAAGAGGCGGAGCGTGAGTGGAGCTAAAGATGCATGTTGGCATCCTGCTTAGAAAGGCTTTCCTATGGGAGAAATGCTTAATACTTCATTACCTGTGATTCGTTTGTGTTCTGACCACATGTGCTTGGTTGTACACTATATCAATAAAGTGTTTAGACTTCTAAAAACGCTGTTGTATTACATTAAACCACTAAACATTGTTCTTATGACATTTTTCTACAGGAGAAAAACGCAAATTACTTCGAAACACTTCAGATATAGTCTATGTTAATAAATGCAAGACTATTGTTGTAATCCAGGTATAACACTGTGACAACGTTTCATATGACTGTTCTAGAGCCTACAGCTAATCAATCTGTCGGATTCTGGAGTGCATTACAGGTCTAAAGAAAACTATAAATGATAAATGATTCTAAGTAAAACAAATACATTTATATATCTGGTATAAGTGTTTAATTTCACTCACCTGGGAAATAGAGGCCATGTGAATGGTTTGTGATCACAAGTAAGTGCACACAACATGCCATATCATCTGATAATTGTAATAAATAATTCCAAAAGGCAACTGACTGTCTAAAGCCACATAAAACAACACACAATATTATGAATATACTGAGTTCAGCAGCTAATCAGCCGGAATCAGCTGAAGTGAAGTGACGGCAACCAGCGAGACCTAGATGTCAAACAAGTGGCCACGCCCTTAATTATTTCAAACTTAATATAACCTAATACAAAGGAAACGCATGAGTTATAAAAAAATTCATCCCCTCACAGTTGTCATGAAGGGTAATATTAGCTATATGAACCAAAATCCTTCTTTGTACCAGGCTGTAAACACTTTTTTTCTGCTGTAAAATTGGGCATTTTAATCTACAGTTGAACTCAGAATTATTAGTCCCCCTGAATTATTAGCCCCCTGTTTAGTTTTTCCCTAATTTCTATTTAACTAAGAGAAGATTTTTCAACACATTTCTAATCATAATAGTTTTAATAACTCATTTCTAATAAATTATATATTTTATCTTTGCCATGATGACAGTAAATAACATTTTACTCTATGTTTTTCAAGACACTTTTATACAGCTTACAGCTTTAAAGTGACATTTAAAGAATTAACGAGGTTCATAGTTAAATAGGCAGGTTAGGGTAATTAGGCAAGTTATTATATAACAATGGTTTGTTTTGTAGACTATCAAAACAAAATATAGATTAAAAGGGCTAATAATTTTGTCATTGGTATGGTATTTAAAAAAATTTAAACTTCTTTTATTCTAGCCAAAATAAATTAAATGAGACTTGCAAATGGAGGTTGAGTTTGACATGTTTCCCTCCTTACATACAACTTTTGTAAAACATCTGCGTCATGATGCTCTGGCAATCCTTGCTTGTAAAATAGAGAATGCTTAGTTTAAGCATGCGTGTTGATAAATACGAAGGGAATCACTCACCGGATGCACTGTACAACCAGAACAGATGCCTAACATCGTATCCTTCAAAGTTGTTTAGAAATTAACTGATTTAAAAATGGTGTGAGACAATGTGTACATATGTGTGCCTTTGATTTACCCATTGATGCTTCTTACATCCTTGTCGCAGCATCAGTTGCACCAAATTTAGGCATTGAAATTTATATGCTGATTCGGTGCATACCGGTTACATAAGTTTTAGTACCCAACCATAGTTACGCATGTGTATCATGTTTTTTTGTGAAGTATTATTGATACTAATCTAACTGCATACACAATCCTACAAGAACCACTCACATTTCCTCACATTTAGATTAAAAAAAAAGTTCTACATTCTGCTTTTTCTGATCAACAGATATATTGTCCATGAGCAACTTCCAGCTCATATAAGTCAAGGGAGTATCATCGGAAACCACTATGACTGACATTATCATGCATTATTCTCATTAGCATGTGCAAACACGGGTTATGTCCTAATAGCATTCACTGAATTTCAACGACATGCCACACCATTGTGAAAGAAACATTAGCCGTTCTATTACACGGTATGTAATGCGAGACGTGCTTTTGCTGCCTGTGTCAGTTTTTCAGAGGTTATTCTGGAGCGTAGCAGTGTTCCTCTTTCAGGGCAGACCTCCAGCAGGAGAGGACAGAGCTGATGTCTGCAATAACCAAGAGCCAGCTCACAGTGATAAAACACACACACACAAACACACACGCGCTTATAGTCTGATCAATGTTTATTTCAAAAGAACTGAAATGTATACATAATGTTGCAGTTCGATCCACACATTCATGCTTTCACTGAAATAAAAAGGGTCCACCTTTTTTCCACCAAACATCCGTGACCTATAACAACTCTAATTTATTCCCTGTTGTAAAATCCATAGCCATGTTTTGAAAAGATGGTGTAGGATTTTTTAGCCGATGGTTAGAATAGTTTCACTGAGTTAAGTAGGAACAATCTAATAAATAGGCCATCTTGTTTATATTAGATTCGAGGGTAGTTCATGTAACAATAGAAATTGTCTTTATTTACATACACTCTCCACTCCAATCTATTAATGAGTAATTCTAAATTTCTAATTCTATTTTTTGAATTTATATTCATTCATTCAGTCATTTTCTTTTTGGCTTGTTCCCTTTATTAATCTGGGGCACAGTGGAATAAACCGCCAACTTATCCAGCATATGTTTTACGCAGGAGATGCCCTTCTAACTGCAACCATCACTGAGAAACATCCATACACACTCCTAAACACACATACACTACAAACAATTTAGCCTACCCAATTTACCTGTACTGCATGTCTTTGGACTTGTGGGGGAAACCGGAGCACCCGGAGGAAACCCATGCGAACACAGGGAGAATATGCAAACTCCACACAGAAATGCCAACTGACCCAGCTGAGGCTTGAACCAGTGACCTTCTTGCTGTGAGGCATACGTGCTACCCACCACAACACCATGCAGCCCATTGAATTTATATGTAATTTTTTATATATAGGTTGTGATTGGTTGAACAGGGAGCTCACATTTAACTGGCTAAAGGGTTTGAGTGACCTGCGTGAGAGTAGCATGAGGAGTGTATCATGTTTTTTTGTAAAATAATTATGATACTAATCTATCTCCATACACAACCCTATACACGACTTACTCACATTTCCTTTAGATAAAAAAGTGTAAGTGTAAAAAAGTGTTGGATTTTTAGCTGGTGTTTAGAATAGTTTCACTGATATTAGTAGGAACAAGCTAATACATATACCATCTTTTATATAGAAGATTCAAGGGATAGTAAATGTAATTGGAAATTTTCTTTACTTACACTCCCCACTAGGGTTGGGTCGATGGACGATGCCATCGTCCATCACCGTTGGCTGTTAGACATCATGATACTGAGCCCACATCGGAATCTTTCACCGTGCCCCCGTAGCAGCAGCAGCAGCAGCAAAAAAAAAACAAAAAAAACACTTAGGCCCCTGTTTACCCAAATACGTCCTAGTTTTAAAATGGCATTTAAGAACAAAAACGATCCACGCCCACACTGGCGTTTCATTTAGCATTTTCTGAAAATGCATAACACATGACCACACACACACACAAACCCATATTCTGTCATGCGCTGCAGCGTTTACGCGTGTCTGAGGTCGAGCAGTCAGTGGGTGCTTTGAGCACAAAACCCAAGAGAGCAGTGCACGTCAAACAGTTTATCAAGGATGTACTGCTGGATCGTTTCTCACCATAGTTGTTAAAGGTTATTTAATGAATCTTGTCTCTATCTAACGACTCTTTAGTCTTTTGAATCTATCAGGTAACGTGTCACAGCGTCAGTACACTGCTTTAATCTTTCGCTTTCATGCTTGTACTTACTCCTGTTGGTTGTGCACCTTTTTTACCAACCAAGTTTGTCAACGCCATTATATCGACACAAATCACACTGCCTATTCATGCCAGAGTCCTGCGGAAAAAGTGATTGACAGGTGGTTATTTGAATGTAACTTATCTCTATTTATGATTTGGTTTTTGACTGATTCAGTATATCTATTAAATTTATATGTAATGTTTGACATATTTATATATAATGTCATATATTTATAAAGTTAGTAGAGCATCTTGATAATAATATTTTGCATGGATAATTCATAAAACAATATAATTTGTCCTAATTTATACTCATGTCATTCTAAAATTGAAAATCAGACATGCTGAAGAAATGTTGGGGTCATTATTGGACTAGAGTTTTAATCCGGGCATACAGTATTTATTTATGTAGTACTTTGTGAAATTCAGATTGTAATACATCTTCACAGTAAAATCCAGGAAAGTAATAACCAGGAAGATTCATCAGTCATGAAAACATTCAATTTCAGCTCTAAAACAGCTCTAAATAAGACTATGGAGTCATTATTTGGGATGTGCAGTATTGACAAAGATGGGATTTTTGTTAACAATGAATAGACAATATTTTGCTAAATGTGTAACTGACACTTTATATATTTTTTAAATGATCTGCAATAGTTAGTTTACAGGTGACACAAATCTGCTTTTCCATTAAGAGGCAATTTTGATTGTCTTTTTTATTTTATAAAGGCATTTTCATCTATTATTATAATTATTACTCTTTTGTTATAATTAAATATAAATATATGGTAGTATGCAATATAAATAAGCTTTAGATGCAATAGATAAATGTTTAAAAATGACTTCACAAAAATATTTAAGTGTCAGAATTAATAGCCCCCCTTTGAATTTATTTTTCTTTTTTAAACATTTTCCAAATGGTGTTTAACAGAGCAAGGAAATTGTCACAATAAGTCTGATAATATTTTTTCTTCTGGAGAAAGTTTCTTTATTTTTGAAAAAAAAAAAAAAAAACATTTTAAAATTATTAGCCCCTTTAAGCTATACATATTTTTTCGAGACAATAACTTGCCTAATTATACTAACCTAGTTACCCTAATTGACCTAGTTAAGTCTTTAAATGTCACTTTAAGCTGTATAAAAGTGTCTTGAAAAATATCTAGTAAAATATGAATTACTGTCATCATGGCAAAGATAAAATAAATCAGTTATTAGAAATGAGTTATTAAAACTATTATGATTAAAAATGTGTTAAAAAGAATTTTCTATCCATTAAACAGAAAATGTTAAAAAAAAATAAACAGGGGGCTAATAATTCTGACTTCAACTTTTTATTTACAGTAAATATTATCAACTAAATAAACAAACCACACACCTTTTACTTTCATGGACAGCTCTTGTCATGGTTCCAGCAAAACCTGCCTGACTGAAATGGACAATTTAGTATTGTCAACTTGATACTTATCATTTAGCCATGAGATTTTTAAGCCTTTTTGTTAGTCTTTTCAACTATTCGTTTTACCCAATAATGTCAGCTTGCACATTGTTAAAATGACAATTACAATATTATAGTAGATAATACACATCAACAACACCTACACTGGACCCCACTGACTTTTTAATCATTATCACAATTGACTCATTAGTGAGTCAATGACTTTCCAGACAGCAACAGATTGTCAGTGTCTGGATGACAATAAGATTTTGCAAAGCACGATTTGCTGTGGTTTGAAGGCATTTTGGATCCTTGTATACTTGTTTTGTATTTCCAAGCATCCACAATACATGACAATGCAATTAAGGATCAGTCAGTTATGCTTATTAATACACATTAAAACACTTCAGCAACATTTTAGCATTTTCAGCATGCTATAAAATGTGCTTCAATTATACATTAAGGGTAATATTTTCACATACATTTCTAAGCACAACATAACCAACATGCACATTCCTAAAATAAAATTCTTTTTTTTTCTTGTTGCGGTATAGAAGAACAAATTTTTGTTTCTCATGTAGGGATATTTTACTGTTTAAACCCAAAAATTAAGATGAGGAAAAGCCAGAGTCAGAGATTCAATTAAAGAAAGTTTACTGAAGATAGTTTGAAGTCTCATCAGCAGCAAAAGCCAGCTGCAACACTTGCAATGAGTTCCTAGGCCACTCTGCTTACAATCTTAAAAACATCAACAATTATACTCTCACATAACATCATTAACTGCGTCATACATGACCCCAGACCTGTGAACAATCGAATAGAACACAGACACACTTAAAGTACATTCTGTTTCTTACCCAGGCTGAGTGTACTCTCAGCCATCTTTATCAAAACTGGTTAAAAACCAATATAATCTACATCCAAACTGGCAGCTTACATACAAAGGAATTTACTTTACATGATTTAACACTTAAAATGACAAATAACTCAGGAAACAGTTGTTTCCAATTCTTCAAGAGTCCTGGTCCACTCAGGAGGTTTCAATGACCTCTGACATGGCTGGGTATATGCTGAGGAAAGAAATCATTTGGCTTACAGAAAAAGCAACGCACACATATTATTCCAGTTTTACTCTATAGTGGGATGACAGTAAGGTCATTGTATAATCTAGGCCAGGGGTGCTCAACCCTGTTCCTGCAGATCTATCTTCCTACAGAGTTCAGCTGATCAAAAACATATGAGCCAATAAAATAGGACCTGAACAGCACTTGATAATTATAGGCAGCTGTGTCTGATATGGGTTTCAACTGATATCTGTAGGAAGGTAGATCTCCAGGAACAGGGTTGAGCACCCCAGATCTATGCTCTTAAACATTCAACTTTATTAATAATCAAAAAGACATAAGAAACTATATTTGTCACTCCATCCTGGTGCGGACATCTATCAAAAAATCCATGCCATCAGTTTTTACATGAACAATGTATTTATCAAGGAAACTTTAATGATCCAAATAACCATTTAGCATGTAATAACGAATGTGAAGGTTATATGAATGCTACAGTTTCTCCATGAAACCATCAATGCCAGTGACAGTTCACTCATAAATGAAAATGTACTCACTAACCCACATCCACTCCCTCCATTGATTCCAAAGCTTTATGAGTTTTCTCTTCAAAAATGTTTTTTTTTTTTTTTTTGAAGAAAGCTAAAAACCTTTAAATATTGACTTCCATAGTATGACAAACAAATACTATGGAAGTCATTGACAACAGGTTTCCTGCTTTCTTCAAAATATCTTCTTTTGTGTTCAACCGGCGTATCATAGACAGGTTTGGAACTGAGGTGAAGGGTGAGTGGATGATGACAGAATTTTCATTTGTAGGTGAACTATCTGTTTAATGGCACACCTCATAACATGTGGTTGTCCTTTGGGTCACCTTGAATACCAATATTTGCTCGACCTCTCTGACCTTTAGGGTTATAATTTTCCAATGCTTTTAGTGTTCAATCTTATTTTATTCCCTTTTTTTCCAGATCATATTGACCAAATTGATTTTCTTAATGTTAAGTGCTTTTCCTACCTTGATGCGGTGCCCTAATTCTGAGCCCAGAGTAAAAATATAATTATGCTAAAAATATAATTTCTTTTAGGCTACAAAAGAATGAAGTAAAAGCTCAGTTCAATTGTTGTTGGTGTCTCTCTATTTCTGAATAAAATGCAGTTGCTCCTTTGCGTTTGGACATAATGTGTGTAGCCGCTGTCGCTGTGAACTCTTCAGCAACACCAGATCGAACTGAACGCAGAATATCAATGACCATCCTGACACTTGAGTGCTCAGAGGGATAAAGTGATCCAATTAGGCTTTCATTAAGCTTTAATGAAAATGCATAACTGCATGGCTGCTGGGTACGGCCCCGTTATTGTCTCTGTAGGAATGCTAGGCATGTGTCACGTTGTCACATCGGCACACAAATAATATATCAAAAGCACTTCAAATATGCCAGGCCAGTGTATGATCCATCATCCCCTTGTACATACATTAAAGCTGCTGAAGCCCAAGGGCCACGAGTGAACGGCGGACAGATACAGGGAATTCAATCCTACTGACTTCCATCATGAAATAATGTATATAAATCTTGGGCACGGGCGGATTCAGGCAATAAACTGCATGGATTCCTGTGATAATAATTCTTACTGGTGCATAAGAAATAAATGAGGCTTTGATTTAGTTAAAATATTTTATTGAATTCATCTGGATATGCTGTTAATCAAATTAAAATGATTAAAATGAACATTTAATGTATAAATATGTGCTGATAAAGCATAAACCCTCTTTTTTTAACATCGAATGACATTTTAGTGGAAAGCTTCTGTAAATCATGTATTCTATAAAACTGTATTTTAGTCATTATGGCTTGGTCAGATAAAATAAACTAAAAAAAAAACAGTTAAATGTTTGGGAAAAGGGATTTTTTTGCCTGTTTTCTTGGTCAATATGGATTTATCCAAACATGACATTTCTGTCATCATTTACAGAGCATTTAGCTTTCTTCAATATAACCTAATGTCAAAGAGTCAGGTTTAGATGATATGATGGTAAATTAAAGTGTTACTTCACCCAAAAATAAAAATTAGGTTATTAATTACTCACCCTCATGTCGTTCCAAACCCCCCAGACCTCTGTTAATCTTCCTAACAAAAATTAAGATATTTCGGGTGAAATTTGAGAGCTCTGTGATCCTCCTTAAACAGCTTTGGCACTGACTCATGTAAACTCTAGAAAGATACTAAAATATATCCTCAGAACAGCCTGTGTGTCTTCAGAAGTTCAATCGAAGTATTATCAAGCTAGAATACTTTTGTGCCCTATACTGACACTGAGTAGAAAAGACACTGACACTGTTAAAAAAAGTAATTTTCAGTTTTATGTGCACACAGAAGTATTCTTGTTGCTTCATAATATTCTGATTGAACCAATTGAAGACACATGGAACGTTTTGAGAATGTTTTATCTTACCTTTCTAGACTTTGTATGAGTTGGGACTATTTCTGTCTATGGGAGATCAGCGCGCTTTCATATTTCATCAAAATTATCTAATTTATGCTCAGGAAATGTACAAAGGTATGTGAGGCTTTTAAAAATAACAAAGCTGAGTAATTAATAGCAGAATTTAAATTTTTGGCTGAACTAATCCTAAAAGGGGTGGTCCAGAGTGTATTTTTAAGACTTGGTTGTGTTTATAGGATGCAAAACATTGTGTGCTCATGCTTCATTTGTAAAAAATCACGTTTTTAAAAAAATATATCTTACTTTGAATATATACAGCTACTTAGCCAACATGAAAACAACTCATATTTACTAGTTCCTCTGAAAGGACCACCCTCAAGAGGCTCTGATTGGTCCGCTAACATAATGTGCTGTGATTTGCAGATCGGCTCCATGTCACCAGGAAAAGCATCAAGCCTCTAGCACGCACTCTGCCTCTGCTGTGTAAATACTGTCAGTCAGATTAACTGTTAGCCGTACCAGTTTGGTCCTGATTCAGAAAGAAAATTAACAGGAAACAGCTGAACCTCACACCTGCTCTCTTAAATAAAATCTGACTAGAGTCTTTCATATATATTCGAGTTATAAGCATGCGTAAGTAATATGGCACATTCACATATTTTTTGCGAGTTTGTTATTTGAGATATAGAATGCAAAGGAAATGGCTGCATAAAGAGAAACAGCAGCGCTGGTGAAGATTGTGGGTGTTTACAGGGGTTTTACAGATAAATATGAATTTGTAGCTAAAGTGTTAGCGGTGCCAAACAGCATTTCCCGTTGTTTACATTCTTGTTTATGTCCTCGCTACAACATAACGTTAATAAAAGAAACTGTGCCTGTAAAAGATCAATTTGAACAAATAAAAATATTTACAGGTTGTGGCTCACAATCCACAGCTTTGTCTTTTATGGTTGAAGATGCTCCTTCTTGAGGAGTTTTTAGCTGAATCCAGCACGAAACTGGGAGAGATTCTGGAAGCTGTCCTTTGTTAAATGCTAGAGCTATACATTTTTTATAATTCTCTGAACCATAATTAAAATTAAATTGTAAGCACTTCTTTCTTTGTGTCATGTCCTTTGGAAGCCCAAATATAGAAATAGAACACAAGTTTTGTGGAAATAGCAGCGTTTGGATGGCATTTTAGTTCTCTCTGCTATAATATTACTGCGCCTCTGGCCACGCCCCTTTGCTGCGCGGGGCCTATGCACGTGGTGAATGCGCGTAATCTGAAATTTTGTGATCTCACTAACCCGGATGTACTGTATTTTTTTGTAGTCCTTAAAGTTCATTCCCTTTAGGCTTTGCTAAGCTAACTCTGTAAAAACCAGTTTGTCCTGTGCATTGAACTTATTGTGTATTACATTTAGAGATATTGTTTATGTTCACACGGCTACGTTACACATCAAATTAAAGTTTAAAATATGATATCATAGTGGACCACCCCTTTAACTAAAGATTTTTAACATTTTATTTTACTCTAAACTTATGAGTTGTCTTGTTTTTGTATTCTACATTTACATTTTTTCATTCTACATTTTTTTTTCTACAGACTGTCATACCGAACTGGGCAGGATACAGCCAACTGTGACACGTGTCGTAACAGTGCCTGCATCATATATAGGTGAGTTTACATCTCATATCTGAATTTTGGAGGTTTAGTCCAAGTGTTTACATTTAACTTTTTTTTTCTTTTTTTTTTTTTTTTTAAGTTTCCTTTCCTAAGTTTTCCTAAAAATCGTTCAGAGATTTTTTTTTATACTTAAACACAGTGCAGCTGCAACATTCAATCATATTGTCAAAGTTTCTTCTGCTGCAGTAAAGCCTTGAAGAACTAAAGTATATAACATTTGCGCTGTTAGCCCGAGCTCTTCTACCAATAAAAGTTTTCAAGGGTAAAGTGAAAAATATCATGACTGAGTGAGCTCCTTTGATGCATGCTGAATATGGACTTCAAGCATTTTTACAAGACCAATTGAAAAATCCACTAAGGGATGGCAAATGTGAAATGCAGAAATACAGATTTTTATGTAGAAATAACATTCAATGTTACATCCCTTTTAAGCATTATCATGCGCACAAAAGACATGAGGTGAGGGAGGGTCTCATTTGACACATTTCTGAGGGAAAAGACAGGAGGAGATGATGACTTAATCCTCAAAAGAAACATAAACTCTGTAATTTGGAGGTGGTCACAAAATACTCTTAAAACACTCTTTATACACTCATAATACAGTACATTGAATGTGAGAGGCACTTCAATCATGCATTAGTAATCATCATGAGTTCAGGTTACACTCAAAATATATAAATATATTTTCTTGTTTCTTGTTTCTGTTCTAAAATTAGCCCACCATAGCGCCACTTACCAGTAAGCTTCATCTAATATTTTAATAAGTTGATTTATGTTACACAATTGATAATCTGAACCAACATGGAACAATGTAATGTATGATTTGTCAAAAATTGTTAGTGGCTAGTGAAAATATTGTAGAAGTGATCATTTCGAAAATGTAAAAACTTACAGAGATTTATTGAAATAACTTGTTGCATATTGATATTTATCAATATGGTTTCAAAAAGGTTGGTGACCCCTGGTATAGATGTCCTAAATAGTTTATATATATACGAATATCGAAATGTTGTTGACTATATATATATATATATATATATATATATATATATATATATATATATATATATATATATATATATATATATATATATAAATAATCGATCAGCCAAAGAAAACAAAATCCTTACTTCCTGATAATCTGACACCAAAAATCTAAATAAAAATGAAATTTGCAGCAGTGGAAAAAGCTACAATACTGTGTGCCTTTTTATTATTTATTTACTTGCACCTCATAAGATGAAGATGACATGCAATGAATGCAGTAGATTTTTAATTAGCATATTTAACTGGTAAATGTGTTTCTATCATTCAGTGCATATGTTTTTTATGAGAATATTCAATGTATGCGCATCTTAGCGTTTCCATTTAATAATATTTTATGCAGTATTCCTAAATACACTTAATAATAGGTGGATGGAAACTAAGCTGATGCTACCAACACCTAAAAGAAGCAAAACAAATACAAGCAAAACAAAATGACTTCCCCATACCTCCTGATGATACAGTTTTGTTTTATTTTTGGGTGAATTATCCCCTTTTATTGCTGATATTATTGCGTTTATGAATACAACAATTTCACCTAAATGAATGGCTTTGGTGTTAATTATTTTGATATGACAGCAACAATGTTTAAATGGATTTCCAGTAAAAGGGCCTGTTGACTTTAAGCACTTCATAAGCATCTTAAGTGCTCTCATTTGCTGCACTAATAGCACATTGTGTCATTACAGACTCCTCTATCACTTTCTGTGTTCCTCTTTTTCCCTGACTACATACAAATACATATTTTTAGATCAATTAAGTAATTATTTACTCCTCTGAACCCATATGACTTTGAAACCCAGAAAGCACAGGCCTACATAGCACACAGACTCACGGCTATGTATTAATTAATGTTTGTTTTGCAGAAATATGTTGGCACATGGGAGGAAAACACAAAGTTTTTGCCTCCAAAGCATTTTTGCATCAATCCATTTACACATTGAAATCAAACGCAGTGACATGTACATAAATGCATGTCATCTATCATCACACAAATGCAGCACTTCACTTCCTACCAGACGCCCCTGGAATACATTACCTCCATCAGAAAAGAAATCAAAACTACACAATTCAGTTTCCTCACTGAGGTGGGGTGTTAAATGCATACGGATATGCATACAGAATCAGCAATCTTCTAGCACTAGCTTACTCTACTCCACAAAAGAAATAAAATTGATTTTTCAAAGATATAGAAGCTGTACAGTACAAAACACTCCTGCACATATATTGTACACTGTAAAACCCAACAGTCAACTTTATCAAACTAAATGAGTGTAGTGAACTCAAAATTGACTGAAAGATAATTTTACTCATTTGAAAAGAGTTTTGAACTCAGTGTTGAAGGTAATGAGTTAATTAAATACCTCATTACTTCAACTGAAATGGAGTAAGTTCACAGTACTCATATAGATTTTTTTTTTAACCCTCAAATGGTTTGTTGCAATTGGTTTTATTCAAATGGTTTGAGTTGACTTAACTTATTGGGTTTTACAGTACTCAGTTGGTTTACGTTTTCTTCATTTATTGGGTTTTACTGTGCTCAAATTGCTTCGTTTACCCAAATAGATTATATTCAAAGCACTAATTAGGATTTGCTTTTGAATTTAAATAGTTTGTTGCAATTGGTTTCCTCAAATGGTTTGAGTTACCTTAACTTTTTGGGTTTTACAGTGTAGTAAAAATATGATGCCATTTTTTTAATCACATCAAGGATCTAAATGATTGATCTTCCACGTGAAGTGTCATAGCAGATCTGCATTATTTTCTTGGTATTGGTATGCCTAAATCATAAACAACAATGCCAACAGGTTTTGCAATACACATGTTGTCATATAACAGGACTGCATGTTACCGTTCCACTGGAATATTACATTGGATGAGGCCGCAGCAGACATGTAGACGGTCTGTGTTTGTGACTTTCTTTCTTGCTGCCGCCTTTGCTGGTCTCAGTACCCAAAATTGTGTGCAGACCAACTAGGAGTATATTGTCATTTTATGCTCAGCTTGCATTTTGGCACAACAAAAACCTGCTTCTCTGTTTACTTTATCGTGTTTACCTTTTTTACATTCTCTGAGAAAGTGACAAAGAAAAAAATGTGATCAGACCGTTCAGACAGAAACAGATTCCTGAGATGCAATTTTGATAGGATTTAAACATATATCAACATGCCTTTAAATGGATTTCATATTACATTTACATTTGCACAAAATCTTATTTGCGCTGACAGTATCAAAACAGCTTGAATAATGGTAAAATTTATATTTGAATAAATAAGCTTTTCTTTGATCTGTGGTTTGTTACAGTAGGATAGGACAATATTTGGAAGAGATACAACATTTTTAATATCTGGAAACTGAGGCTTGAAAAAAAAATACTGATAAAATCACCTTTAAAGTTATGTAAACGAAGTGTAATGCACACTACTAATAATAAAAAAAGAGTTTTAAAGGTCCGTTTTGTTTGATTGTATGTTTATTATAAATAAGAATGATAATAGTTTGCGAAGTAAACCATGACATTGAAGGATTTCTTACAGTGGAAGTACAGTGGCTTCATATGAAATTGCAGTTCAATGGCTGATCCCCTATAACATACTGGAAGATCCTTACAGAAGAGAACACACTGTGACATTAGTATGAGAGGGATACTGAACAGAAACGCTGTGTGAGAGACATCTATTGGTGAGGATAATGTGGTTGTCATAGTTACCAAAGTGGTGAGGTGGTGAAGAGGGGAAAGGTGCTCCCTGGTTTGCTTGGGGTAAGTGAATCAGTGCCGTCAGTCTGTATGATCAGACAGAGCACCTGCTTCACTAGGGCTGTGTTATATTAAAAGGAAAATATAGGATTGGCATGATAAAAATGAACGCATCATTTCAAAATGCAAAAGAATAATTTACATTAACGTTTACATTCACTCATTTAGCAGACACTTTTAATCAAAGCGGCTTACAAGTGAGGATAAAAGAAGCGCTTCAAATCATAAGAGAGTTGCAGTATACTGTACAAATGCTGTGACAAGACAATGATTCAATTGTATGATTTATTTTTATTTTACTTTATTATTTTATTTTAGTAGTTTAAATAATTTTTTAGTACATTTTTTTTTATAACCAGCATATGTTTGTATTATATCAGGAAAAAGAAAGCACACATTTCTGAAATCGATCAGCCATATTTTTTTGATGCATAAAGCAGTCCAATAGTATCTGGATACAGCCTTTATGGTGCAAGCTGAGATTGCATCACTCAGCGATGCAATGTCAGACACAATGCACTAAATGGAGCGAGTGACGTCACTGTGACGGGTAGGGTTAGGTTAGCACATTAAATAGCATTGGATGCAGCTCAGATTGCACTGCACTAGGACTGCATCTAGGCACCTCTCAAGCAGTCAGAAATGTAAGCGAATTTAAAATCGCGATGTTGTAAATTGTAAAATTTTTGGACATAACCCTAAAAAACAATAAGATGCAGATTGACGTAAATAAACAACTCCTGGCAAAAAGTATAAAATCACCTGTCACAATCATCAGCAGTCTAAAACACCACAGATCGCTGGAAAACACTCACAAGTGTTAATGTACTACAAATCCACCATTTCAAGGACTACAACTCCAAACATGTACTCTGCTCACACACATTCCAGATCCTGACTGATTACACTCTCACAGCTGAAGCTGTTCACAGACTGATTACTTGGACTACAAGAACACCTCACAAACACACAGTTGTTGCTGAGTCTTGTTACAGTATTTGTTCTAGTGACATTACAACGTCAGGGTTCAACGCTAAGGATTTTTTCTACTGGCCCGTTCTGATTTTTACTTGCCCTGCCAAAATTTTCACTGGCCCCACCAAAAAAAAAAAAGAAGTCAAAAGCTATTTGACTGTGTGTGTGCACACACACACAGTTGATTTCAGAATTATTAGTCCCCCTAAATTATTAGCCCCCCTGTTTATTTTTTCCCCAATTTCTATTTAACAGAGAACAGAGTTTCTCAGCACATTTCTAAACATAATAGATTTAATAACTCATAATAACTGATTTATTTTATCTTTGCCATGATGACAGGAAATAATATTTGACTAGATATTCTTCAAGACACTTCTATACAGCTTAAAGTGACATTTAAAGGCTTAACTAGGGTAATTAAGTTAACTAGGTAGGTTATGGTAATTAGGCTAGTTATTGTATAATGATACTTTGTTCTGTAGACAGTCTGAAAAACAATTAGCTTAAGAGGCTAATAAATTTTACCTTAAAAAGGTTCATAAAAAAAACTTTCATTCTATGCTCTATTCTAGCTAAAATAAAACAAATAAGATTTTGTTCAGAGGAAAAAATATTATCAGACAAACTGAAAATTTCTTTGCTCTGTTAAACATCATTTAGCAAATATTTTAAAAAGAAAAAAACAACAAAAGGGGGGTAATAACTCTGTATATACATATTTACAGTAATTTTAAAAATGTTTTTTTTATGGAAAATTATTCAGTTCATCAAGGCTATATTTATAAATGTAAAAAATTTAAAATTAAAATTAAAATCATTGTTTGATTTTTAAATATTTATAAAAATTTTAAAAAACTGCTTTGTTATTGTATGTAGTTTCAAATAAAATCATTACTCCAGACATTATTTATTTTATTACTATTACCATTAATAAATATAATAATAATTAATATTAGTGATTTCTGAAGCATCATATGACTGGAGTAATGAAGCTGAAATTTCATCTTTAAAATCACTGGAATAAATGAATAAATTATATGATAAACTACTTTTGAACAGTTATTTTATAGTGCAACATTTCACAATTTGTATTTATGATTAAATAAGTGCAGCCTTGGTGAGCAGAAGAAGCTTATTTTAACATATTTAATCATACTGACCCCAAACTTTTGACCAGTTGGGTATAGAATATTTTGTGATAATGTGCACTTTAATTTTAACACACAGACAGATTCACCAAATACAGATCGAGGTCAGACTTTCTCATACAGAGCCTCATTTCAATTGTCAGGTTTTTTAGATATCTATCTATTGAATTAATCAATCTATTAAAGAAACGTTGACTATAATTTTGTATTTTAGGCTTAAATTATAGAGAGACATAGCAGATGAACCGAGACTGCATCAGATCGCGAAGCAGATCAATGTTGATTTTCTTTCGAGCTGTCAGTGCAGAAATGAACAAAACAACTGGCCTAACACAACATATTGTAAGATTAAAACATTGAAAAATTGATCAGATATTAACTTCGGTCCTAATGGATAAACCGAGATCAGGCTGGATAAACAGCTCTCGGTAATATTTCAGCATGCTTTCACTTTCGCATTTACCGGTAAGAATGACATCTCGCCCTGCTCATCATTCTCTCTTCATATAGCCGTATATATGGCTATTACACAATCATAATACACTGTGATATAGCCTGGGTCATTAGTTCGTTGCATTGTTTTGTTTTCTCGCTACAATCGATCTGCTCAATAGGACAGAGACCGTCTCATTCAGGCGATCTCAGATTAATTGATTTGGCGCGGATGCGAGCGCAACTGCTAGATATATGCCAAAAAAACGTGCTAACGGGGGAAACGAGACAGATTCCGAAACAAACGTCTGTGTGTGAAAGCACCATAAGATTGTATTTGCACACAATTGACAGACAGTTGCAGCACGCAGCTCTGGCTCGATCTGGCAGGCAAAAAGGCAGCACAGTAACATTCTGTACACTGGCCCGAGTGTCTCGCACGCTGGCCCTGGGCCATCGGGCAGTCCTTATTGTCGAGCCCTGAACGTGGTTTCGTTGACTTGTCTTCTATGTTTTGAACCTTTGCTTTGCTTTGTTTTGTTTGATCATTCCTGTATGCTGCCTGCCTTCTGACCATTTGCCTGCTATTTCGACAACAACTCTGGATTGCCGTCATACACCAGTGTGCTCCTGTGTTGATCATTGCTTGCCTGACCATCCTGTTGATAAAATCCTGCATTTGGATCATCACCTCTGTTGTCAGTGTCACATCCCTGGTTACATCACCCGTCTTGGAAGATGTTTATTCAAATGTTTAATTGTGTAGAAAAAGAAAAAAAAACTGAGTATATGCCACAAAACTATTTCCATTCAACAATCCAACATTCTGCCTGAATGAAACACTTAAACACTGTAATAAATTATAAATTTTACAGATCAAACAGAGAAAAACTTTGTTTTGTGTTACTTTGTTTTAACTGACATCTCTCATGTTGGAGCCATGAGTTATGTCAATCAGCTTGGTTCAACACCCCACTAAGGTATGCAAGCACTCCTTTTAAACTGCAGACTAATTAGCAGTTGTAATGAGATACAGTTGTTTGTTTTAAAACTGCAAAGTACATGGTGATTCCATATAATTTTCCTCAGATTTTTGATTCTATATTTGTTTCCTCTGTAAAAACAGATGTAATTGACTACATTGTTTTTCTTTATTTTTTTATATTTAAAGTGTTTCATACAGCCGGTTTATTATTAGTTGATTTATTATTAGTATTATTAGTTAGTGAAAATTAATTTTACTAATTTTGATAAATTGCACAGTTGACATGGTCCATGTTCAGAAGCTAATATAATATGGTCATCAGGCATCTGATTTCACAAATTTCTTTGCAACAACCTTTTATTTAAGCATTTATACACAGTTTTCATTGAAAAGAACACTGAAAATATTCATGAACAGTTTACCACCTTTTAGCTTGATTTGAAATGGCAATTTTTTTTTTTCTGAATCAACTCTGGCATTTGCAGCAGTAACTAATCCAAACCCATTCGATTGGCTATGGCTATTGTATGCTTTGCATTCATTGGCTACTGCATTCAGGGTGTAATTTTTACAGCTAAGAGCTGCAGAATGCATATAGAAAGAAAGCAACAAAACGATGCATTTTCTCACAACACATTGGAACACAATGGAAATGTTTCAAGGGGACCCTAAAACTTAATGGATGCCGCTGTGCCGTGCCTATTGCTCAGTGAAGTTGTAGGTGATTTTTGAAAGGTTAGTTTTTTTTTTTACATCGTGATTCTTTTGTCTGTAGTATTTATTATCCTAAATAACCATAAGCTAAATAGCCGTGTCCGTCAGTGCATTTTCATAAATTGTTTGCATTGTGAGAAAATGCAGTGTGCTTTATTATTAGTTTATGTTTTCAGAAAAAAACAGTGCGTTTTTTTAAATTGTATGCATTGTAAGGTTTTGCAGCATTTGTGCTGTCAAAATGATGAAGATCTTTTTAAAATTTGCTGGTGTTTTTTGTAACTGCATGTGTTTTCTTAAATTACAGCACAATAAGCTCTCTCGGCCCCCGTAGATAGTTCACGTTACTTGTTGCAAACCTTTACGAGTTTCATTCAACTGTTAAACGCAATAGAAGGTATTTAGAAAATTGAAATCTGCGGTAACCACACTCTTCCATTAATTTATTTATAGTATGGTTATAGGCATTCGGTTTCCTTCAAAATGTCTTCTTTTGTGTTTAACAAAAGAAACAAAACACATAAAGGTTTGGAACTACCTGATGGTGAGTGAATAGTGATAAAATGTTCATTTTTGGGTGAACTATCCCTTTAATTTATATTTATCCTCACAGCAATCATTACAGCCATAAGTTAATAGTTTGATTGTGCAAGGGCATTTTTTGCCTCCTTATCTTGAATTTCTAGGACATCTTTGTTTATTTTTTGTCCAACACCCTTCCTAATTTCTGGCCCTGCTGTACACTATTCAACTCAACAATGTTAGTGGACAAGAGAAGAAGACCTAAGGTCAAAGTTCATTGCTTATTCAGTGTACTCCACATGACCCATACAGGATTATACAGGGTTTAAAATGGATGCCAGCGTGGTGTAAGACTGAAAGACGGGCTCTCACTGTTCCTCCATAACAACTCTCTCAAAGGAACAGAAAAGGTACTGCAAGAAATCAGCTTGCTCTCAGCAAACAACCAAATAACTAGCTGCAGCACACTGTGCCACATTGTTTCTTTAAACAATGACGCATCCTTCTCTCAACCCAAACCATTTAATGCAGATTTGTCTTCCAAAATCCTAGATGAAAGCGTAGAGCAGTCTGTGACCACTAATCTGATTGGCTAGGGACTTTCTAGCTACACCAATATCACCACTCAATCTATGCGCGCGCACACACACACACACACACACACACACACACACACACACACACACACACACACACACACACACACACACACACACACACACACACACACACACACACACACACACACACACACACACACACACACAGGTTGACTTGTGTAGACATTCCATAGGTTTCCCTTGTTTTTACACTGCAAAATATGTTTTTTATCACCCTGTGTGCAGTTTTGGTTTCTGAAAAGCAGTGGTGGAAAGAGTAAAGAAAAATCATACTTAAGTACAAGTACCATTACTTGCCAAAAATGTAGTGCAAGTAGAGTAAAAGTATCTGTTGTGAATGTTGCTCAAAGTATGAGAAAAAAATAGACCTTTCAAAAGTACTCAAGAGTAGTGGGTAGAGAGTATTACGCTGTAAAAACCTGATGTGTTTACATGTAATTTGTGGATGTGTGTAAACGTAACATTCTGCAGTGCATTTAGTTATTGCCCAACAGGCACACAACATCATAAGACGTTAATATTAAGTTAGGTCGTGACGTTAGGTGACCAAAATTCAATGTCTATCCAGCCTTTAAGAACAAAGTTATTTTAATTTCAAATAACAATGTGAAATGAGGTTGATGCTTGGTTAATTTTAGTTTGTGTTAGAAAGTGACCAAAATCCAATGTCAATCCAATATCTTAAAACGTTATATTGACGTCAAATACTAACATTTATTTGTCAGGTATGACAACTAAAATTCAATGTCTGATGGGGGTCACAGTAACATCCACACAACGTCAAGCTGTGACATCATTAGACGTTGATATTTGGTTGATTTTAAGTTGGTTGTTGGACATTGACGTTGACCTGACGTTGAGTTCTGACATCAACCCAATTTTCATTTCCAAGCAAAATGCAACATCGCCATGATGTTGGGATACAATGTCAATCTGACATCATGTTGACTTCTTGTGCCTGCTGGGTGTTTAAGGCTATTTCGGTCATCATACAATAAACTCTGTCATTTTCTCATCAGTGCATGCATCTAAACAGTCTCTGGGTCATTGTGTGTAGATATTTTGGATATCTTCTTGGACTCTTTTAGTCCTTCCAAACAGCTTGCTGCAAATATAAATCGCCTCAAATGTCTTGAGGTAGTTGATTATGATGCAGTTTACATTCTATGTGTGATTTGATTGGACAGGAATCACAGGACCGATTTCTAATCTCCATAGACAAGTACAAATAAAGTAGTGGCAGGTTGAAAGAAAGTAGTGGAGTAAAAGTACCAATACAACACTAAAATGTACTCAAGGAAAAGTAAAAGTACACATTTTTAAAACTACTTAGCAAATTACGATTCCTTAGAAAAACTACAATTACAGTAGCTTGAGTATTTATAATTTGTTACTTTACACCACTGGTAAAAAGACAAAATCATTCTGTATGACTTACAAGGCTTTTGCAATGTCATCATATTTCACCTTCTCCTTGTAACCGCTGTCATACATATCACATGTCACAAAAACACACATGCATGAATTAATGCACATAGACTACAGTGACTAGCATGGTAGAGGAGCAAACTTAAAGGGCACCTATTTTAACCTTTTTTAAGATTTAAGATTTGTGTCTCTAGAAAGTGTCTGTAACATTTAAGCTCAAAACACCCATCAGAGTATTTATTATACCTTTCAGAAGTTTGTAAGTTTCAGCTCTGAGCATCTTAAAGCTGTTTTTGAGGCGCGAGCCTTAAATGCTAGTTCTCAGGTAATCAGCACAGTGACAGACATGAAGGAAGCACGTAATGTTTGTGAGAAATACTACAGTAAGAACTTTCCCAATGCTTATTTGATGTATTTGTATTGGAGTATATTCAAGCCTTTCTCAATGATGAGGTATACATGTTATGAAGTTTACGCACACACAGACACATACACAAAGTGCATGCATTTAACTTTGCACTGTTTTGCATGCAAATGAGACAGGATACATGTTAATATCCACTGCTGTATGGAAATCCAATATGTTAGTGTACAAACCGGTTTTGAAGCCTCTTTTTTTATAATTGTACTGACGCGTGGTTGTGGTGTAAAAGACGGTAAAATCACTGTGATTCATTACAAACATGTAAAATTTTAACGTTAAACTTATAAAACTCATTCTTGATCACATTTAATGATGATTGATGATCACAGCAAGCTCAACAGATCTTTTAATACCAGTTGCTTTGTGCACATCCTGTCTTGTTGATATGATTATATGCGTTACTATGTAGACATATTATGACGAACATACTCCTTCACAGTGCAGTGGGCCTCAAAATGGGGGTCATTTGGATGCTTTTTTAATGTAAAGAAATAAAAAAAAGAGACTTATTGTGTTTCTATGACCCTAGTTTGACTGTGGACACTCCTACCTACACACAGTTCTGTTCAAAATTTTATCATAGGTGCCCTTTAATAGATATTTACAAATACTTCTGCACTTGTGTCCTTTGAATTGTACTTTTAAAATATTTTTCAGACAAGAATTTAATTTAGACTTGAAGCATGTAGTTTATTTATAAAGATAGTGGTTATTTGAATTTATTATTACTTATTTGTAAATGCGAGCTTCTGTGGTATGCTGTATCTAGTGTGACTTTGAACAGATTTTTTTAATAATAGCTTTTATAATAGCCGCTGCTGTTGATTGGTCAATTACAACATTCCAAGGTTAAAAGTAATAACACAGGTTTATCCAGGTAGCCTACTACAAATCATCTTAACTGTTAGAGCGACTGTTACATTCATATCCCTATTTATGTTTTACGCTGCTGTTTTTAAATGTTTGGTACGGCCTTTAGACTGAATAATAAGTAGGTTGGTGTAGACTGCATTCAGCTGTGTTTGTTTCGGTCAGCTTTACATTTAACTAAAAAATTAATGAATTATTACAGCTCATACAGTGGTTCATTCTGCTGTGGCGACCTCTGAAATAGAGACTAAGCTGAAGGAATATGAATAATAAGTTTGCTAATGTACATCTAGGTTGTTTTCACAAAATAAAGCCCTTTGGTCTTATACTGCAGTATAAGTATTGTTACATATTGTTTTAAAGAAATGTAATAAAAAAGCCTTTGTAATATAAAATGTGAGGCGCAGTGGGTATTGCTGTCGCCTCACAGCAAGAAGGTTGCTGGTTCGAGCCTCGGCTGGGTCAGTGGGCATTCCTTTGTGGAGTTTGCATGTTCTTCTTGTGATCGCTTGGGTTTCCTACGGGTGCTCCGTTTTCCACCACAAGTCCAAAGACATGCGCTGTAGGGGAATTGGGTAAGCTAAATTGTCCATAGTGTATGTGTGTAAATGAGAGTATATAGATTTTTCCCAGTGATAGGTTGCAGCTGGAAGGGCATCTTCTGCATAAAACATATGCTGTATAAGTTGGCGGTTCATACCCCCGTGGCGACCCCAGATTTATAAAGGGACAAAAAGAAAATGAATGAATGTAATGCAATTTGTGGTATGTTTGCTTTGGCTATGGGCATTTTAGTGCAAGTTACATTGTCTTTACAGTCAGTAGCAAAGATTTTAATATTAAAAGAGGATGAAACAAGGTTATATTAAAATTAATTTATTAACTTAATAACTGACCTTAATCTTTGAATTCATCCAGTTTTAAATGTATTAAAAGGAGCAATAAGCAGTTAAGCACCTTTCAGCTAATACAGACTCGCAGAGAGGCTGATCATACAACCTTGTTAAGTAAATAAAAAATAGGTAGTCAGATATCAGATAAAAAAAAATTATACAAAAAATGCAGTACAACTTGTCAGCACTAACATTTGCAGTTTTATGTACCAAGTAGAAAAAAGGCTAGGTAAATGAAAGCCCTTGTTTTTTTGCTACAGTATGTGTGTTGTAAGCATGACAAGCTTGCACTGTGGGTATTTTTAGTTGTATCTAAAACATAAGTATGTGCTTTACTGAAAACTTGATCCTCAGTTTTGTTGTTTCTCATGTGTTCTTCAGCTCAGCTAAGCTCCGATTCGTTGTGCGTTTGTTTGGCTGCCGTATCTCAGAGAAAATGGCTACAAAGATTCTTATCAAAAGCCCAATGCTCCAGAACATATGGCAAAAACAGCATCGGCCTCATAATCCAGGGACTTATTTCCTTACTAAACCATATGACTAGCTGAATATGCTCTCGAAAACTAAGCTAGTGCATTAATTGGTTAAAAAAAGCAAGCCTGCTTTAAAAGATGTGTACTTGCACTGTCAGTTAATGCTGCTAATGCAATAAAGCAATGATAAAAATATGACCATTTTGGCATCATTTACTCACCCACATGTCTAACACTGCAAAAAAATGCTTTTCTTGCTTTGAGTTTGTGTCTTGTTTCTAGTTAAAATATCTAAACAGAACCCAAATCAAGAAGCATTAGTATTTTGTTTTCTGAAATAATAAGTCAACAGATATATGGAAACATTTTATCTTATATATTATAGATAAATCTGCCAATTGGTAAGTGAAATAATGTTGCTAGCACATTTTATGAAGCCCATGCTCATAATTAATTATAGTTCAGTTTATAATTATTTATAATCAAGCATGAAAATTCTATTAATGCATTTATAAAGGCACAAGAAAACCTATAATGTATTTGAATGACAGTTATAGCTACATTTATAATAGTATTATTAATTCTTGATGCATTACTTTTTTCAATACGTTCATAACACATTATACACTGATTTATAAGTATTAATTAGTCTGTCATGATTCTATTTATAAAGATGCAGTCTGCAATGTTAAAACGTTGTTGTGTTATAATTACAAAGACTCATTATTAGTAAGTATACAGATTGTGTTCATTGATTGGTTCTTTGAAAATATGACGAAAATGGTGCACATGCAAATGTTAGAAAATGAGCATTCTAATTAAGTAGATATATCAAATTTAGATTACTTTTCATGCAAGTGTATAATGTAATGTGCACTAAAAAATGAAAATCATCGCTAAGTGTTTTTAACTCTATTATAAATGTAGGTACAGTGCATCCGTAAAGTATTCATAGCGCTTCACTTTTTCCATATTGTTTTATGTTACATTCTTATTCCAAAATTGATTAAATTAATTTATTTCCTCAAACTTCTACACACAATACCCCATAATGAAAATGTGAAAAAAAAAAATCACCTTCCCCAGCCTTCTGCCTTGAGACAATCCTGTGTCTGTGGTCTTCAGACAATTCCTTTGACTTCATGCTTGGTTTGTGCTTTGACATGCACTGTCAACCCTGGGATCTTATATAGACAGGTGTATGCCTTTTCAAATCATGTCCAGTCAACTGAATTGACCACAGATGAACTCCAATTAAGCTGATATCTCAAGAATGATCAGTGGAAACAGAATGTACATGAGCACAATATAGAGCTTTACGACAAAGGCTGTGAATACTTATGTACAAGTGATTTTTCAGGGTTTTTTTTTTTTCGTTTTACTAAATTTGCAACAATTTTGAAAATGTTTTTTTCACATTGTCATTATGCAGTATTGTGTGTAGAATTTTGAGGAAATAATTTAATCCAATTTGGAATAAGGCTGTAACATAAAGAAATGTGGAAAAAGTGAAGTGCTATGAATACAGATGCACTGTAAAACTATCATTTGCAATACAGTATACATTTTGTTGTGTCTTTATTGATACATTTATATAATTGCTTAACCTATTTAAGTAATTATAAACAGTTTAATTCATTTAGGAGCATATTCTTCATAAAGTATTTAAACAGATTATTTTACCTACCCCATTTGTAGATTATTTTGCTTGTTTTGAGCACAAATTTACCTAATTTTGACCTGTTTATTAATTAATTTTCCTTTGGCTTAGTCTCTATTTCAGAGGTCGCCAACTATTCCACCATATGTTTTACACAGCAGATGTCCTTCCGGCCGCAACCCAGTACTGGGAAATACCTATATACATTTATTCACAAACACACTCATACAACTGCAGCTTCTCCATGATGGCGTCAAGCATTCTCCATCCTTCGGCACCTAAACTGCAGCTCTGCACAAGAAGTTTGGAAAAAGAAGAAATGGTCGTGCTCAATTGAGCCTGGTTTCTCTCAAGGTTTTTTCCCCTTTACTTTCATCAGTTGGTGAAGTTTGTTCCTCGCCAAGGTCGCCACTGGCCTGCTTGGTTTGGGACTTGTGGAGCTGCACATTGATTGATTTGCTCTTCAGTGTTTGAACTTTCAGCAGTGAAATTTGAACCACAAATTGTGAATAGTATCATTGTAAATAGTTATTTGAACAAAACAGAACTTCAACTCTGAAAACTGGACTTAAGCAGTTTCAATTTACTTAAACTTCTATGTTAAGCTGCTTTGAAACAATCTACATTGTAAAAGCGCTATCAAAATAAAGATTAATTGAATTGACCATGGCCAATTCAACTATAGTGCATGTCTTTGGACTGTGGGGGAAACCGGAGCACGCGGAGCAAACCCACATGAACACAGGAAGAGCATGCAAACTCCACACAGAAATGCCAACTGGCCCAGCCTGGACTCAAACCAGTGACCTTCTTACTGTGAGGTGACAGTGCGAATTTAATTTAAAATCTAGGTAACTAGATCGCCAGCATAATATACTGTATGGCAAACCAAAAAGCTGATGCACACTTTTTTCGAAACTGTGCACGTAAAAAAATAAAAATGTTTCTCAACACATTTGCACCTGTGTATACATCTGTGTATGCCCTCCTGTATATTTTTACATTCTCATATGTCAGAGTCACGGTGTGATAGTACCGCAGTGTCGTTGTAGTCAGACACATACTGAGAGACAGATCGAGACAGAACGAACAGCTCGACCCGTGGCCGTCCTGCAGCAGGAGCCTCTGTCCTCGGGGTTCGCTGACGGGAGACAGGCATGACTCATTCATCACAAGTAGGGAAAAAAAATGTAACCATTAGAGTTTTGAAATAGTGACAACCATCAGTTTTTCTTGCACGCCGTCCAAGACGAGTCCCTGTGGTATTCCTACAGTTCTCATTTAGCACCTTTTCCCTTCCAACTTCATTTATTTTGTGTCATGTCTTACGGTGGCCCGGTGGGTGTCTATAGACGTTTGGCAACATTCTTCCTTCTTATGAAAAAGCTCCATTAATGGTGCCAAATACAGCTGCGATGTGTTCCAGTTGGATCTGTACATGGCGTTTTAAATGTCTTTGTTTCTTTCAGAGCGGATTACTGTAAGTTTCTTGCGCGCATCAATCATTGAGATGGTGTGATGCAGATATTCTCCTCTCACTTTTTCAAAGAGCTGCAATATTTCTCATTATAAGCAGCAAGTCGGTTTGCATTAAGAATTTATGAAGCAGGAATAAACTGGGTAAATCGTGTGCTTTGTACAGACTCCAGATGATTTCTCAAAATGTAGGAAAGTGTCCCCGTTCTCTCTTCCGATTTCTCAACTCACTCGCAGTTCAGAGAATTGCATCTAATCACAATGGCGAGATTCACACAGCAGCAGAATATAGGCGCCGGAGTTATAAATATGGCTTCGTTCACACGCTGTTTGGTGTGAAAAATCACATTTTAGAGTTAAACTGACTTTCTTTTGATTATTGCAACTCGCAAACACATTTTCTCTATATATAAGAATTAAATTTTGATATTTTTAACCAAATTATTTATGTTTTTGAGTAAATGTTTTTGTATGAGACAATTACTGGAAACATCACAAAACTGCAGTGCTGGAATAGACAAAAAAGTCCTGCTGTTTTTCCAACATGGTGTTCTGGAGGAGAATGTCATCCTGGAAGCTTCTGTTAGTTAAAAGCATTTAAAAAAAAGAGACGAGAGAAATCAATAAAGAGCATTTTAACCATGTGGCCAGGGTCAACAAGATGCCTCAAAATCCTTCAAGAACTTGAAACTTTGGAAATCCTGAAATTACACACACACAAAACAGGCTTTTAGATGACAATACATTTATTTTAAATGTTCTATAATTTATATAATAATAATAATAATAATAATAATAATAATAAACAGCTTAGTAATAATTACTGAAAAATATATTGTAAGTATCATATCCTAATTGGCGGGTGCTTTTGTCATCTATGATATGGAATGTCCATGCAATTAATCCTGCTCCTAGAATCACAGTTTTACAGTACCATGTATGAGATGAATAATCATATTTGGTACTAAACTTTGTAACTTACTGATTAAAAAACGTATTACATTTAAAAATGAATACTTTAATTATTTAACAACACATTTGCATTTCCAGTTTTCTGGTGTTTGTTAATGGTCATGCTGACATGCAGGTAAACACTCATTATTTCTAAGTCAAGTGGCTTAAAAACAATTTATTCACTTTAATTAGTTTAATTAATTATTAGCTTCCATCAACTTGCGGTTCTTTCATTTACCACAGTTTGAGAAAACTGGTGTAAGACAGGCTTTAATGAAATTCATGGTCTTTATAACTTAGAAAGGGTTATTTTTTATACTGTTTTTCTTTTTAAACACTTTACAGAAAAACATAAGCATCACAAGAGAATCTCATTTGGAAATTTTGAAAATCTGCTCTATTTGTGTTTTTCATGATTTATATATACACATATATATATAATATTTTTTATTAGGGATGGGAAAGTATTATGGTTCTCTGGTCATAGCTTTTAGTGTGATTTTGAATACATCAAACTCCATAAGCATAAAAACATTTATGCCACTTTCTCAGTTGGTCGTACCAGCTTTTTTATAGTTGGTAATCATAATGAGTTTTCTGATGTTACATGCATTCAGCCTATATGTTGCAGCACAAGAACATGTATATTAAAAAAACTAACATCTTAATTAAGTCGTAAAAATTAAGTAGTATTAACCATCAGTAGCATTAACTAGTAGCATAAACATCTAATCTATATCTTAATATCTATATATTCTTATCTATCTTATATCTAATATTCTTTAGAATATAGAGTTAGAATATATATAGAGTTTAGTTAGAAAGTTTAGTTAGAAAGATCAATCTTATAGTTAGAAAGTCAACAAAATACACATTATTTTCCAATTCTGGCTACAATCAGATTGGATAATGTTAAACCAATTCACGTTTGGTCCAACAACTACAGAAAGAAATTGAGTTAACTAGTTACTAACTAAATAGTTAATTGCAACTATATTAAAATGTTTAATCATTTCATGCATGCAATCACAACGATGAGATCAGCCTTGTCTGGTCTCTGAAGTGTCTGATCAAACAGTTGTAATTAGAATGTTATAATGCAAGTTATCATTAACTGCTCAAAATTCAACTGACTCTAAGGCACAAAGGTGCGCAGTGCTCATCATAAATCACAATTTATCTGTGTTTTCAAACAAATAACATTTATTTTAGGTTTCAGACATTCAAATACACATAACTACTAGCCAAACATAACATTTAAAGTTTGTAAAACACACGTGGATGTCTATGGAGATGGCAATTATAATTAATTTTCAATATTTTTATTCAATTATTTTCTCTATTCCTCTCCCAGATAAACAGTTACTTTCTTTCATTGCATCGCTTTGGGAACACAATGCATCATAAGTGATGATCACAATGAAAACTGAAAGCAGGAAGGTCAGCTGGAGTATTCAAAACTCCCACATGAAAGGGTGTGCAACAATTTTCAAATCTATGTTCAAATCAAGGTTAAAATGTTAGTTCACAGTGCTCATGAACGCACACAATATAACACTGAGGAGAAGAAACTGTTGAAGAAAGACTTTATGGGGGATAAGGGAACTCTCAGATTTTTCAGAGTATAAAAAATGTTATAGAAAAGTATTAAGAATACATAACATTAAATTATTAATCCCATTGCAAAATGGACTCAATTGTGCAATCAGTAGCATGCTAAAATCACCAAGAAATCTCCGCAGCACTGCATAGATGATAAGTGAACATGCTCTTGACACGAACTAGTTCAGAAAGCGAACATTCATGTGTTTAGATGCTGCTGCTCATCTGTGCTGAACACTGTGCTGCTCTCAGCACTAATGAGCAGACCAGTTCTTCACTAGCAAACAGAGCAAAGGAAATACAAGACAAGAGGAACTCTGATTGTCTGATTGCCAAAAATCTCATTTCCTGCCCTGAGCTGGCAGTGCGGCTGGCGAGGAGGTGCTGATTGTGATGTCTGCGGTTGGCATAGTAGACTGGATGAGCGGCAGCTTCTCAAGGCTGCAACTACACTGAGGCCATCAGTCACTTGAACGTCTCAGCCTTGCATTTCCAAATCAAACTGACCTGTCTGTGTGAAACCACCTGAATCCAGACTCAGGGAACATTAAATTAATGAATGAATTAATTTAAAAACTAGCCAACCAAGGTACATTGGAAATAGTTGTCTTCAGTCTATATATGTGCAAAATGTAAAATATATTTTACGCTGGGTATATTTAATTACACGTTTTAGATGTGATTATCCCTAGAGGACAGTATCTAAATTTCTGCAAATCTGAAATACACTACTTTTAAAAACTAAATGTTTTATTAAATGATTCCATCTTGTTCACATCAACGAGAAGGCAGCGCTTGTCATACAAATCTGCAGGGCCGGAGTGGGACTCCTTTTCAGCCCTGGAGTTCCAACCCTTAGATCGGCCCACCTCAGTTCACGACTGACTATATTAAAATAACGTCATTTCCAATTCAGTTTCTAATTACACTATCATGTCTTTTTCAAGAAAACAGTTGCTTTAGAACTTCAAATGTTCAACAACCCTAACGGTATTATATGTCTTAACACTAAAAATGAAAAATAAATAAAATTACTTATCATAACGCAACGTGCTGACCTCTGGACCACAATGGTGCTGTTATGTTAGTGCACGTTATCCGTCCGTTATTCGTACATTGTTCTTAGTTTATCGTTGTTTACGAGGCTTGGACGAAGCGGACAGGTAAGAAGGTCACGTGACATACATTTCGCAACACATAGGACTACTCTGCTGTCTAGTACACTAGGTTAGGGGCGAGCGCCACTCCTTGTACTTTTTGGATATATAGATAGAGTAGATAGTTAGGACTCGGAAGATCTTCGTGTGTTAATTATACTGTTTTTCACATAGTTAGTTAGCTAGATGCTTCTGGGGAGTTAGATTTAGTTTGGGTTTTGTTCTTTTCATTTCTTTAGCGCTGCCCGCGTCCCTTCTGCCAGCTCTCTTGTTTTTCCCGTCTTTATTTGTCTCAGTGTTGTATATATTGTAAAAAGTATATTTTTGCCTTACTTACTTTTTCTTTATTTTTGATTAATTCGTTGTTGTTGTTCACTTTGGGATTGTAAATAAAAACACATTTTTTGGCATTACTTTGGTTGTCTTTCCACTCATTCACTGTTTATATAAATATATTTTAATTAAATAAATGTCAAACCCCACAACCCTAGACTAACATCAGGGGTTTGTAACAGTTTGGAATAAAAAATAAATATTGCCCTGTTATCAGCAAGACTCTTTTCACCACAGTATTACTTTTTATTTATGGCTTAATCTTTTTCTCTCCCCTTTTTAGATTTCTGATCAAGTTATGTCAGATTTATTAATGTAGGGAATCATCTGATTTTCATTGAGCAGGTGTTATATTTATTAATATTAATTATTCAAAGTCTTTTTTTTCAAGGTGCCGCTGTTTGGGGTCGAATGATAGTTACATCATCTTTAACCTGCAGACTGCATTTTGCTCACGGGGCTGCGAGAAAATAATTCAAAAGAGCGGAGATGTGGCAAAATAATGAATAAAAAGAGTGAGCCTATGGTTTAATAAATAAATAAATGAAAAAAAGTGCGACTGCTGAGAGTGCAAGAAGCTAGGGACACTGGCCCTCGCGGCCAAAAAACGGACCGGCCCACCGGGACTTCTCCCGGTCCTCCCGATTAGCCAATCCGGGCCTGCAAATCAGTGACTAGTGAACCTCTGACCGAAACCCAACCAATAGTGTTTTCAAAAGCAAACATATGAGAACATTGGACTGCAATCATATAGTTTTAACTATATTTTATCTCTTTTGTGGATTCATGCTTCAACAGAATTGAACTTGAACACTCTACATTGCAATATAACACTCTACAATGTAAGCCCCTGAGCAAACTGACCATGACAAGAAAGTTGCCCATATGGAATTAGATAGGTTAGGCAAACACATAAACAATCACAAATATTGACACTGTTATGTTGTTTTGTTTGTATTTATTCAGTTTTTTGCAAATAACTGAAAAGAAATAATCCTTAATTTGTTGAAAAATATGTCCCTGGGAATAACATTAGTGTGAAATAAAAAAACAAAACTAAAAACTTAATATTTTCTTCATTAAAGGTGTTGTTTGTAATTTTTTTTATCCACTAAAGCGTAAAAATACCAAATTATGTTTGCAGATGTTAAAGAAACATGCTAAGTGAACATTCTTGTTTTTCTGAAAAACTACGTTACAGTTAGAAATTCCACTTTGAAAATGTCCATTACGTGCCGGAAACACGTCTTTGTTTGGTTGTTCTGAATCGTCCACTGCCTGTTATTTAATTATATTTCAGCACCCCATGTTGCCTTGATGGAAAGTTGCGTTTTTCATTCAGTCAGTCAGAAAGGCTCTCAAAGTATGTGCCCATGACTGAAATGCAACCTCTGGTGAACAGTAACTGAACCTGCGTCTCATTGCGGAGGCTGAGTTCCACATGAGGGGATTATTAATTAGCAAATAATATAAATATTACAAACGTAAACATTAGATGAATAGGTTACATTGTAACCTCGTGTGCTAACAACGCGCTAGGTGACGAGATTTGCAGTGATAAGCAATTTGGCTGTTTGCACCAGACGAAATCACGATAGAAATTTAAATACAACCATTCAGAAGCACTGAATATGCACTCACTCAAGAAATGGTAAGAATTATTATCTAATTAATACACAAACCTCTTTAATATTATTAAAGGTAAATGCTGAATCACTGATATGGGTTGGTTTTGAGTCACAGCTCTGTTTATAAACGGTTTATTTTAGTTTTAAGATCTGCTGCTGCTTTCAGTAGTATAGCAATAAATGTCACATAAAATGCCATTCAAACTCACATTGTTCATTGATCATTGTCAATTTTTCCTGTTGTTCAGCTCCAAGAAATAGAAGCCGTTTCTAAAATATAAGTTTCAGGTGTTGGTAATGACAAAAACTAATTTTAATATGGAAAATATTGCTTCTATCATTTGCAGTTGCTTTTATTTAGAGCACGATTTAAATGAGCCTTAAAGCCTTTAGGTTTGATAGTCAGGCTTGCTCCTGTGGGTCCTTAATCTGGCAACCTACGCTTGCATTTGTTTTGATCCGGGAATGCAATAGCTAGTTCAACTACTGTGTGTCAAACTTACATACTGCACCTTTAACTTTCACAAATGTAATAAATATTGACCTTTGTTCTATTCACATGTATGCAATTTTGTTATGTTTTCAATACTAAATGAATTGTGTGAATCAGATGTGTCTGGGCTCAAGTTTATTATAGCTCATGTTTTTAAATGTTTAAAAAGGCCAGTAAAAATGAACATATGTACGTTAGTTTAATCTTTGCAAAACCTTTATCTAAAGCTAGAATCAATGAACATTTATTTAGATATTTAACACATTAAATGTAAGCATAAGGGTTTTGTTTACACTAACCAAAAAAAATAAAAAATAAAAAAATAAAAAATCGTCACCTTAGAATTATAAGGTTCTATCTGACATTTTTGTTAAAATTGAGTTATTGACATTCTTATTATTTGACAAATTATTTACATTATGGGATGTATTTTATAGGTTGTTTACATTTTAAGATTTTTTTTTAAAACAACAACTGTTACACACATACTGTTTGCTATGGAATGCAAAAACCTTAAAGCTCAATATCTCAAAATCATTCAGAACGCAGATAAAACCTTATAATTCCAAGGTAACGAAATAGCATTACTTCTGCTGTTCTATAGGTGCTAATTATTGAGAGTTTATTTGGATTTAATTCAGCCTGTCTACTGTTTTTTCTTTTTATTAGGATGTGACATGTAACATTATTTCACAAAGCTAAACTTGAATAATTTAGTTTTGACTTGTTATGTTGTAACTATACTAACCAATGTAATATTTAAAAATAATTTTGTTGACATGCTTGCAAGGTTTAAAAAAACTTTATTTACTAATAATTTTCATTTAATTTTACTTTGTTAACCCAAATATTATATATGATTAGTTTAGTGATTAATTTTCCCAAACCCCTTCTCTAATCTGCAGTAACTGCTCTGATGGTCTGTTGTGATTGGTCTACTTTGTGCAGCATATCACCATTTCTGATTTACCCTATATGTGAAACAGCTTGGGATCCATTTGGAGAACAACTCGTTTTATTTAGGTTGACACTTTTTAGAGACAATGATTTTTTTTTAATTTAAAACTCTGCAGTTTTTTTTTATTCACACACAGCTGTATTACACACCCCAGCAGGCACAGGACATCAACATGACGTCATATTGACATTGTACCCCAACGTCGTGGAGACGTTAAATTTTGTTTGGAAATAAGAATCCAACATCAGGCCGACATCAATGTCAAATGTCCTACCTAAAATCAACCTAATATTAACGTCTACTCATGTTACACCTTGACGTTGTGTGGACATTACCACTATGACATCTATCAGACGTTGGATTTTAGTCCCTTTCCAACACAACCTAAAATCAACCAAGTATCAACTTAATTTAACATCGTTATTAGACCTTAAAATAATTGTCCTTAGATGCTGGCTAGACATTGAATTTTGATCACCTGATGTCACAACCTAAATCTAACCTAATTTTAACACTCTTTGAATATCACACTAACTGTACAAAAAAAAAAAAAAAAAAAAAAAACTACTAACACTTCCCTTCTTAGACTTTACAGACCTGAAACTTGCCTTTAGTACTTATTCATTGTTGCTCTTAGTTGTGTAAATTGCTTCCTTGTCCTCATTTGTAAGTCGCTTTGGATAAAAGCGTCTGCTAAATGACTAAATGTAAATGTAAATGTAAAATGTTCTGTGCCTGCTGGGACTGCATGAAAGTTAATTAAAATGAACAATAATACACTGAAAAAAATGCTCAATGATGATTCCTTGAATTTGCTAAACTTTTTTTAAGTTAAGAGGTTGTAAACAATTAATTTATGCTGAATTAAAAACAAACAAATGTTGAAAATACTAAATTTAATTTTAAATTAACACATAAAATGTTTGCAACATACATTTACTTTTTCAGTGTAGAGACAATTAGAAAAAAAATCATTCTAAATCAGAATCAGCCAATTTGCTTGCAAAAAAATCTGCAATCGCAATCAGATATATATATATATATATATATATATATATATATATATATATATATATATATATATATATATATATATATATATATATAAGATTGATACATTGGTAAAGCAGTCACTTGAGTAAAGCTCTCAGAAATGATCCATCTGATCTTTCGCACCAGCCTCTGCACACTTGGATAAAAACCTTAAGGCCTCCTTCTGAAATAAATTGCGATCTTGACTCGTACTGGAACATATTATTTGACATTGTTGTGTCCATGATTGAGCCTTTCTTTTAATACAGCCTCTCATTGACTGAACCTATTACAGTTTGTCCCTGCGGTAAAGTGCTTAAACATAATATTTGTGCTATCTGACACTGTCATTGACTGAAGTTCAGAGCTGAACCTTTGTGTACAGTACCTGTATAAAGGATAATGTTAAGTCTTACTGTGATTAAATATTTAGCTCCCTTTGAGTGTGACCATATGTGTGTGTGTGTGTGTGTGTGTGTGTGTGTGTGTGTGTGTGTGTGTGTGTGTGTGTGTTATGTTTCTGAATTACAGAAATGCAGTGAAGCAAATAATTGAGCAAGAACCCAGGCCACTTATATATGATGTTAACAACTGCGAGTTATTTTAACATCCACCTTTTCCTACCCACGGCGGTTTATTAAAATTCTATTTGAAATTAAGTTTTAGTGAACCCACTGAAACATAATGTAAAAAGATTGTTCATGCAAAAATTACAATTCATTTACTTTTCCTCATGTAGTTCCTAATCAATATGACTAGCTTTGCTTAAAACGTAAGGAGATGTTTTGCAAAATTTACAGTCTGCTGTTTGAAAATACCATCATGGGGAGTTTTTGTGTTTCCTTTAAGAAACTTTAAAATTATTTCCCTGTTTAGACAAAGTGTTAATGTGATTTTACAAAACATATTGACTTGATGATATATTATATTTATATGTTATATAATATATTATGTTATGTCATATTATATTATATTATATTATATTATATTATATTATATTATATTATATTATATTATATTATATTGTTATAATAGTCATACTGTCTTGGGAAACTAGCATAACAACTCTTACTTGTTGTTACCTGCATTACTCCCCAACTGGTTTATATACTGTATATATACCAGTTGGGGAGTAATGCAGGTATCCAATCTAGATCTGACACATACTCCAATCTGGAATCTTGGGGTCGTCACAACATTCTTTTATTTATTTATTTATTTATTTATTTATTTATTTATTTATTTATTTATTTATTTATTTTAACATAACAGAATAAAAACAAGAAAATATAATATAATAGAACAGAACAGAATAAAATAGGGTAGAAAAAAAGCAGAACATGTTAGACTAGAATAGAATAGAATAGAATAGAATAGAATAGAATAGAATAGAATAGAATAGAATAGAATAGAATAGAATATGTGCAATATAATGAATAACTGGTAATATACATTTTTCATCAAGATTTTTCACTGCTTTTCCTCTAGTAGATGTTTGTCAAAATAAATTGGTTACAATTGCTTGGAATATGAAACAGCAGATAAACAGCATTTGTTGTTGTTCAAGCCCATCTGGGACCACAGAAAATATTTTTTAGGATTGATAACCTTGAGGCATCATGTCCGTTCTGAGCCAGGTTTGCAGATCCTGCTATTGTTCGCTGTTCATTGTTCACTAGCCACCCATATGTTTTCCAGCCTTCTGTTAGTCGCGTATGCAATGTATCTGCTCACGTTTGTCCCATGATTAATTGCTGAGTGTAGTTTAGCTCATCCTGGAGCGGGAAACGCTGCTGCTTATTTCTTTTTCACCCTCCGAGTGTCTGCCGAGAATCGCTGAGCTTTCACAACTTCTGTAAATAGACAAACCAAACACCGCAGCTGCTAAATATATCATGCCAGAGAAGTTTTTTCTGATCATTTGTGAAAATCCAGGCCAGACTTGAAAATGAGATGCAGATCACTTTGTCTCCACGGGTCCTAGTCTGGTTTTTGTTGAGTTTGATATGCATGTAGTGGGAGAAGTCTTTGGTTTAGGGTTTGTTTGTGCGGATATGTGATAAAGCTGTATTGGATTTTCAAAGGCTGTTATGAACTGAACGATTAATGTCTGTGTTCTGCTGTAACAGTCGTTAATGAAACAAAATGTAAAATATTTTATTTTTTTGGGATAGTTAACTTCTAGATTTTAATTTGTTGTTACATGTACATTAAAGATGTTACTAGCTGGAAATGTGGTCTTTGGTTATTCATAAAATGAAAGTCAAGTATTGGCACTTTAAATATATATGCTATTTGATAATACATTGCAGCCTTACGAAGCGAAACAAACACACTGTGCAAAAATCTGGAAATGCTTTTTGATATTAATATCCTTAATCCACATTCTTGGCAAACAATACTGAAAGTGGTCATACGTAACCAACGACATTGCTGTTATTAGCAATCTAACTATTATTTATTGTTAAATTATTGTAGTGGGTTTAGTATCTTTAATTTGATTGTGAATCTGTTATGAACGTTTGTTGCTGTTTTCTTTTTAAATAAGTTATACATTTTTTATTGTAAAAAAGGTTGTTTTTAAATGTTATGCTTTGTAATTTTGTGGCTGTTTAAAGTGTCAGTTCAGACACCAGCTAAGTTGCCATGCCATTTTAAAAGTCTCTATTTGGCATTGTTATCAAAAAAAAAAAAAACTAATGATACCAAACTTTTATTGTAAACAATGTTCAGATTCTTTGCACAGATTGATTGTTTAGCTATATAGAGACCTCAATGTATCATTAGGAGTCGTATGTATTAATCTGTTTTGTTGACACTTGCTGACACAGGGTAAAATAATAGAATTGGGTTTGGGCCTTTCCGATTGGCCCTTGAAACAGAGTGTGAAGGGGAATGGCTTAAAATTTTACCCCTAAGACATATGACAGCACTACAACACCTGCACACGTCATCATATATCATAGTGATCTTTTACTTCATATAAGATCGATTATCGCGACTGCTGTAGTTGTTCCCGTTGAATTATTTTTGGTATTTATTTTTTTTTAAATCACTGAAAGCAGTGATATCATGTTATCACAATGATATAATGTGGCAACAAGCTTATTACTGTACTGTGTATTTACACCTTGGCCATATTCATCTAAACACATGGAAACAACATTATACAAGACACTGTAAAAAGCTCATTCCCAGCCACTAGACTTTTCTGACAAAGTATTTGAGTGTCATTGCATCATCTGATGTGAAAGTATGTTGTGGGACTACTATACAAGAGTTATCATTATGGATTATACATAACAAAACTAATGTTTTTTAATCATTTACTGAAGGGCTAAAGGGCAAAATTGGGGTTGGGCCTTAAAGTGGCTGTTGCCATTGGCTAAATTATATGAATCAAGGACCACAGTTTTAGCTACTAACAAAAACAACACAGACTCATTGTGAATACGCACCCTGTCTACATTTCTGGAGAGCACAAATTATATAGCAAGATGTACACCTGGGTGCATCTCGTCTTTTAAACAAATGATATAAGGTGGTTTCTGCATTGCTTCTATTCATTTTTGCGCTATCAGCTGGATAGCTTTACAACTGTTACCAGTTTCCCCAGTGGTTTGCTGCGTACGTCGGTAGACTTGAAACGCAGAAAGGAGTTGACTGCAATAACGGGGCAAGTAATGGTTTCAGAAAGCAGATAAAACAAAAGGCAAAAATAAAATAAACAAGTAAATAACAGGGTGAGAATGTGGTAAGATAACACGAGGGCTTTTCTTTTTCTGGATTGCTTTTGAAATGCTGTCGGTTGGGTTTAGGGAAGGTGATGAGCGGGTCAATTGGTGCTTTTGAAAACCCTTTTGGTTGAGTTTAGGGAAGAGGTTGGGTGGGGGGATAGGTCATTCAGTTAGTCTGTTGACAGCAGCCTCTAGTGGATTTACACAAGAAGAGCAAAGAGAAATTTTATATCTGAATAAGCGCACACAGTGGCCTCTGGTGGATTCATAAAAACAAAACTGCAAAAAAAAAAAATGCAAAAAAAAAAAAAACATACCTCCTGGGATGTATTTTGCACTCTTTAGAACTGTAAACAGAGCTACATATCCATAATTAGACTGGTTTGATTAAAAAATAAATAAATAAAATAACTTGTACTGTAGAAAATTTAACCTAAATCACATATATTCACTTTGACGATGAGTATTTTACTAGCAACATTTTCATTTTTGTGTGAACTATTCTTTTAATAGATTAACAGGCATGTAACTGTCTGGTGCTGGAGCTTTTGTTTGCAGGTAATTATTAAAATCAGAAAACTCTACATTGGTTTAGAGTGGTGTCAGGAGTACAATTTAAACAAGGACATTGATCAAAATGTTTTTCATTGAGTGCAGATAAAGGATAAAATGACAGCTTGACTGTCGAATATAAAGCACTCTTTAGTGAAAACCAAACAGTATAAGCATGTAGATAAACAGAATTGACTTCTGTCCTGCAATTTGGTTGGAGAGCTCTCTGTTTTTGCGCAAATCTTTTATAAATGGATGTAATTGATGTGTCAAACAACATTGATTTCCAATGTGCTCATTTGTAGGGCAGGGAAGTGAAAAAAAGGAATGGGCTCAGTCGAGAGTGAGCTGTACTGATAGCCAGTGTGTGATTGGTGTGCCTATGTTTGTTCTTTACACTGATGAGTCAGACGCTGCTTTGTGAATGATTTCATTTAGATCAGATTAAAGCTGCCTCTGATGGTTAATCTGAGAGTTGAGCCTCTGCAATCATCAGGAATCATCTGATTGTCATGGGATTATGACTTTAGAGGGAGGACTAGGTCAGACGGCTGTGCGAGGACAGTCAAACGCACACACTGTGAGACTGAGCTAAACAGCTTAGTCATGATGTTAGAGGTCAGGGACGAGGTGCTTTACGCTTAAAACATTTGCTAAGGCTGGCAAAACTCGAATGCATGAACTTTTTCCTCTGTGTTTACGTGATAAAAATGCAGGATTCTAAATGATAAATGATGCAGCGATATTGTGTATACTATTGTCTTTTAAAACAACAGCTATTGCACCACCTAATGTAGTTTGAGCCTTTTTTAGGCCATAATGAAGTTTCGTTTTTTAAATATGTGGTTTATTTATAAGGATTGCATCTGTATTAAAATGTTTGTCGATGATTTTGAAGATAGGACATTGGGTTAATCAACAGCCATTCAGTTCCTCAGAGCACCCTTCTGACAGACTCTTATTCTGGAGACTGATGCGTGTCTCTAATTCAATGTGAAATATAATTACTTTTGGGTACATCTATATTTAGTTTCAATTATCTGTTATTTGCTCAGGCGCAAACAAATCTGACTGCAATGTAGATATTTACAGCTTTATACTACTTTCTTTTAGAATTAATTTTTATAGGGTTATTGTTGGTGAAATCATGAATGTGGTAGATACAGGCTGCTCTATATAGATTGATGTTTTATGCCATGAACGTTGTAATCTTGAGCTGTAAGATCCTGTTTTGTCATAACTAATATAATATAACTATTTTGTTATTATTTTATTATTTGAATGGTATCAAAACAACTGATTATGATTCCAAAAATTAAAGAGCCCCTGTTATGCATTAAAAAAGGTCATATTTTGGTTTTGAAGGTCTCCAACAACAGTCTGATATGCATGCATGGTTAAAAAACACTGTCATTGTCTTATAATTTGAATTTATTTTGACCTAATTATCCCAGTGACTCTCATATGATTCGTACAGCGATTAATTTAATCCCAACCCCCTCCTTTGCACAATGTTGCGATTGATCAATTGCATGAGACTGAGAGAATCGCCCACCATGGCTTATCAACAATTTTGAAGTAGTCAGAGTGCAGAGTGTATGTGTGAGCCCAATGCAGGAGTGCATTAAAGCAATGCAGTTAACCACCAGCATATTGCTGGTGTATATTGCACGTGTGTAGAAACAGCTAACGATGGCCATAGTATTGGCAAATGGCAGTGGATCGTGAGCTCATAAACGCATTTGAATCTGTAAACGAAATGGGGCGCGTTGCGTTTTCAATGTTGTTTTAGACGCGATATGAGAATATAGAGTTAACCAGATACAGTACAAGCTGTTTGGAGCGGTTACAAGTAACAAAACACAATTAAATATATAATTTGCAAGCTAGAGAAAACAAGGAGGCAACCATTTTAATCGCACTTAAGTAACTTACACTTGTGAAATGGAGGAAGGAACCGATCCATGAACTGTGTTCTGTAAAGCTCTGACAAAGTCCCATACATCAATATAGTCTTTTCTGATCCTTCCTTTAACAAATGGTCAACAAATCCCCTGTTGTAAGCGTGTGGATTGATTTAAAAAAAATACGGGACCACAGCACAAGGCTGGGCATGCAATGCTGAGGTATTTTTTGCAAAAACCACTGGCTCTTCACAGCCTCATCTTTGGGTAGGGAAAATAACACTAACTTTCCCCTCACACTTCAGAGCACAGCATCTTCGCGACATGATTCAACTAGGATCTACCATAGTGTTTGGGGGCGGGGGGTTAAATTTTCCTGCGTCTGTGCGTGCAACAAATAGGTGGGGCTTGAGTTCCATATCGATATCACGTCGACACGGGTTCGTTCCCCCGTGATTCATTTGAACCACTCTGAGTCGACTGTTTTATAGATGAATCAATATTTTTAAACACGGCGCGCTTTCAAATTTAAGCCTTAGCTGGATATTTCAGTTCACTTTGAGCTTTGTTACACACTGCATGGAAGGTCATTTTCAAAAACTCGTAATAGGGGCTTTTTGATAAAATTATTATATTTTGATGAAATTCTAAAAGCATTTTAAAATGCTCATTTGTAATATTGCTAATAAAGTTAGCCAGCATGACAGGGAAAATAATTTTGAAAAGCAAAGGGAGTCAATGATTTGATTCATGTCGATTTAATTTGACTAATTTATATCCCTATTTTGTTCCTAATACGATTTTGTAGTTAATTAACTCAAATTATTTTTTCTTTTCTCTTTTAGTGTGGAACTAGATTTTAAACTTCAAGAGGACAAACTTCAGCCCTTAATGAAGAGACTGTGTCCATTAGAAGAGCCGTTGTACCCCTCTCTGCCTTACACACATGAGGTGTTCACCTCCACACCCAAGCGCAAGTCCAAGACTGAGTCCAAGAAACACGCTCGGTGGAAACTCTGGTTTCTCTAAACCGTGGATTCAGCATCCAGAAACCATCAGGCAACCAAAACAAGCAAATTCTACTGGAATTCTGCTTCACTCAATGGATAAACATGGAAAAATGCTCCCTTTTAGCCAGCGTTTTGGAACATGTGCCACTGGATCCACCGAGCGACTGGAATTTATTAAGGAATAACAGTTGTTTTCTAATCATGACCCTCTGATAAACCCTCTGAGTTTGGGAACTGCTGAATTCACCCGATCTCATGTTTTCCAAAAGGATTCACAATGATCCTTAGGTTTAGACACGTTAGCAAGGTAAGAGATGCTTGTTGATGCAGTGTGTTTGTGTGTCTGTGCTTCCAATGTTTAACTCCTTTTCACATTTATCCTGTTTTACTTTAGGGACCCTGCAGAGGCGTCAAGAAACTTCAAAGCTTAATGCTATTTTGCCACAAAACTACTTTGGAGCCGTACATCAAAGACATCTAATCAGCAAAGCACAAACTTTTGAGAATTATAAATTAGATTATATAGCTGAAATTTTACTTCTTCCTTTCTCTCTTTTTCTTTCTTTCTCTTTCTTTCTAAACTTTCACTTCTTTAATTTTAAATGAAAATGATCAGTCTATGAGAGAACAAATTCAATTAAACATTTTGAGTAAATGCAGAATCAGTTGACTGCATGCACTAGTAATCATTGGTTTTGTAGAGATATTTTTTCTTGGAAAATGTTGTGGATGCACAATTAGTATGTCAGAACTTGTTAGGCTGTGAATGTGTGAGTGCAAATGGGTTTACACAGTTGGTGTTCTAAAAAAGGATTCATAATGTATGAAAACACAAACTGATTTTTCTTTCAGTTTTTGCAGATTTCTTCAGCAGAGATATTGGGATATTAACATTTCTTTGATAAGAAAAACATTCACAGAAATAAATATGAGAATATGACACCGTATTCACAGCATAAACATGAACCCTAGGTCACTTTTTCAGTAGATGTGTTTTTAAAGATGCGTGATAATGTGACTGAATTGGCTGGAGATTACTTCTAGACAATATATACCATGATGGAAAAAGTATGAGAACACCTTTAATCTGTTTAGATGAACCTTGTTTCGTGTTATTTGGTGCAAAGTGCACAACTTCAGAACACAACACAGCAGATATAGGCTCTGGCCTATAACACACACCACTCTGTTCAAGCTGACATGTCATTTGTTCAATTAAATTTTAATATAATGGCGGTCAATCACTGAAATCTTGTGCTTGTTTACCCACCTGAAGCAAAGTTATGAAACAATCACAACACAAACTGGTGAGTATAATCATGCAGGTAACACATAGAGGGCTATGTATATACAAACTTAGCATTTATTTAGCTTTAAACTATATTTGTATTAGATATTCCAAATCAGACTCATGAAAAATATCTGCCTTTGGTGGCATTTTTGCAAAATAAATAAATAAACAATCGGTTCTTGTATGAATTTTCAATGTGAAATGACTAATGAGTGGCGCTATGAGTTTTCTACTTTTTGTTGGTTTATGCATGTGCTCTAAGTTGTCGAGTCAGGAACCAAATGATGGATGAGTGTTGGTAAAATATAATGAGTTGTACTTAAAGTAGCATCAAATATAGTACACTAAACCTTACACTACAACTATCCAACAGCATTGAAGGATTCACAAAACTCAAAACCTAAGCCTTCTGCATCTTTAATGAATCTTTATGTACATACAGAAATGCAGTTACTGATTCAAAAAGGGTTTGAAATTAACACCTGGCAATTGCTGGAGAATATTGACCGTGGTGGGTAATGCATATTTACACTCCAGCCAGTTTGGCCGTAAATGATGTTCTAGCACTTATGTGTAATCACTTTCAGTGCCTTCCCTAAAGGGAGCTTCAAACATTTGCAAAGCAAAGTCTAAAGAGGGTAGGCAAATTGATAGGAGTGACACATCTTTCAACGTAATAACATAGAAGAAGATCCATCAGGTTTTTTTTATTATTATACTGGCTCTCACTGAGATAGATTTACTGACAAAACTGATTGTGAGGGCATTGTAATTTTATTATCATGAAATTATATGCTGGGGTACTATAATTGTACTCATGACGCAATATTTTGAGGCACTTCACACCCTCGTTTTTCTTTTAGTTAATGCAGGTTGGAAGGAGTGTGAAGCTCAGGTGTAAAGGAAAAAATTAAAAACCACTACAGTTTTTTTTTTCTAATCAGATCTGTATTTCGGAAATATTTGAACAGAATATCATACTCTTTTAATTGTTTTTGTGCAATCTAGAAACTATTCTTTAAATTGCATCATCGAATCCCTGTGAACCCAGAAATGCAACACAAGCTCATTCTGAATACGTAACCCTGTATACATTTCTAGGGAGCGCCAAATATGTCCAAGGAGGGGTTTTTTTTCTTTTTTTGCAGTTTTTGTTTTCACAAATCCACCAGAGGCTGCTGTATAAGCTATTTTAGATCTCAAATTTCTCCTGCAAGTCCTATTAACGCCCGCTGTTCTCACGTAAATCCACCACAGGCTGCTGTCGACTGACTGACTGACTGACTAATCGACTGACCCACCCTCCTCCTTCCCTAAACCCAACCGATAGTGTTTTAAAAACCAACAATTGACCCGCCGACCCACTTCCTTTAACCCAACCGATGGTGTTTTAAAAAGCACCAATTGAACATACCGCCAAGTAGCGCTTGTTTTAAAGACGAAATGCAGCCATACTTGCCTACCTCTGGATACATAATTTGCAATCTCCAGAAATGTATAGGGGAACATTTTCAGAATGGGCCTATGTTGCAGAATGTTGTGTCTGTTTATATTTTTTTATGCAGGTGCAGCATTAACACTGAGTTCAACTCAATTGGTTTGTAGCTCTGATTCAATTGTGTGATTTCCTCACGTGGACCGACAATATTATATTATTTGTTAGAAAATAATCTGACCAACCGATTGCCAATTGTAGTTTAATCACCTCTCCATTGCCCCTGTATACTGTACAACACAACAACAAAGCTTAAATTTATCCAGATTCATCAAAAAGAGTCGTATAAGTCAACATTAGGCTCCAAATCAAACCTAAAATTTCAGTTTATGTACGGCCTTATCCACTCATGCATTTGCCCTTTGTGTGCAACTAGCTGTTTTGGAGGACTTGAATGAGTTAAGCCAGGCTCACACTCTGCGATTTTACACTTCCTGACAAAAGTCTTGTCGTCGATCCCAGTTTTGTAAGAGCAACAAATAATAACTTCTAGTTCATCATTTGGAAAAGTGGCAGGAGGTACATTTTTTCCTGTTGAACTATTGTGTCAGACCCTGCTGTACTAATTAAATGATTAAATTAAAGGCATGATCAAACTTTATTTTGGTAAAAAAAGCGTAATCTAGAGGCTTTTGGCTTTCATACAAGCCACTTTTGATACCAAATGATCAACTTTCTAGTTATATAACTTTCTAGTCAGTTATTATTTGTAGTTCCTAAAAGGTGAAACGTAGGCTAAGACTTTTGTCAGGTAGTGTATACAGAATAACCCTTCAAGATTGTAGCTTGTCAGACTGTACAAACATGATCCCCAAATAAGATATAAATTGTAACAATTTCAGACTGAACGACAACCAAGCCACACCGTGACCAAACAGAGACAAATGCAAGACTCATCTAGAGTTTGACATCATCAATCCATGACACGTTCATTAACACACATTCGGAAATGATACCTTACAGCTAACATAGACTTTGTTTGTAAGCTTTAAAATGATGCCTCCAAAGGCAGGAATACATCAAGGCTGGTTTCAACCCAAATCCTGCTTCACTCCCTCCCTCTGGAAATACCTTTTTTTCTGATCGATTTTCAAAGACATAGACAAAAAGCATAGATGTGTCATTCACCGCTATTGGAATCCCTCAACTCTGTGCACTCTTTTCTGACAGCTTTTGTTGTTCAGTTAAAAAAATAGGCATCTCCAGAGTGTAAATATATATTTTGGACCAATGTTTTCCCCTTTTGATGGCATTTCTAGTAAGAAGTTAGTATTGTGGTAAGCATATATTCACTTGGTTTTCACAAAACTCTTTTCGTTTTGTGGTTTATGGTTAAATAGTTATGCTGTTTCAAAAATCTGTCTGAAAGTTTCATTAAAAAAGACACCTAGGCAACAAGTCAGCTGCCTAATGCTGCGTTCACACCAGATGCAGTGCTCGTGGATAAATCACGCTATTCGCGCGTGAACATTTAGAGTTTTCTTGCTTCATTCGCGCATAAAACTCACTTCATAACGTACACGGATTCACATCATGGACGGGGATCCTGTCTGCTCCATGATTCTAACTTCGTTGCTAAATGGCTAACATGGATTTTATTAAGAGAGTAGCTGTGTTTATGTGCTTTTATGAAGGCTGAAAAACAGCGTTGATACGTTTGGAGCCGTGTCTGAGTCCACTAAATCCATTCAGAGGTGCACCAGCTCTGTGAGTTAATAAACACCTACAGAAACTATACCTGGGTGATGGAGGCTTTCAGCGGAGCTTCTGACTGAGCCAAGCCCAGTTTGATGAACCGTTGTTGGTGTTGGCAGAAGGCTTTTCCCCTGGGACACCAACAACTGGCGCTACATCATAATCAAGTCACGACAAGACAAAGTGTGAAAATATGATTTCAATGGCCACTAATCAGCTGTCAGTGAATGTCAAACCAATGATCAAAGTTCATTAAATTAAGATTAGAATTATAAGAATCTTTTAGAATTCACAAAGTTTGTCTCACAACCAAATCATAGCAGAAATCCAGGTGTGATCGGGGCTTTAGTAACATTATAATGATACAAAGTTCTAGCAATTACTGATTTGGATTGACAAACTTCTCTTGCTTTGGCTAAAAGGGTTGTCCCTTTGGCCTTCATCTATTATCAGGTCAATTTTTTGGTGGCTCAATGGTTTGCTCTGTCGCCTTACAGCAAGAAGGTCACTGGTTCAAGCCTCGGCAAGGCCAGTTGTCATTTCTGTGTGGAGTTTGCATGTTCTCCCTGTGTTCCCGTGGGTTTACTCCACGTGCTCTGGTTTCCCCCACAGTAAAAAGACATACGCTATAAATGAATTGCATAAACTAAATTGGTCGTAATGTAGGTTGCGGCTGAAAGGGCACCTGCTGCATAAAACATATGCTGGAATCAACATAGGCTCATTCTGAAAATGTAGCCCTTTATACTGCACATTTCAGGAGATTGTGAATTCTGTATCCAGAATTCCGTCTTTATAATAAACGCTACGGGGGGGTATGGCGCCTTTCCTTTTTGCTTACCAGCTGACTGCTTACCTCCGTATGGACGTTTTTACCGCTGTTACCAGTTTGTCCAGTAGCTCACTATCTACGTTAAGGCGCAGAGAGAAGTTGACCACAATGACGGGGTTCAAGTCTGGCAAAAAACTGTTCCAGGAAGTGGGCAAGACAAAAACAGAAGCCAAAAAAATAACATAAACAAGTAAATGACTGGGTGAGAATGTGGTAATATCTGAAAATGTAGTAAAAATCAGGCGAGGGCTTTTCTTTTAGTTGGATTAATTTTTAAAACTGCGAGTTGGGTTTAGAGAAATGGGTGGGCTGGTCAATCGGTGCTATTGATAACACTGTTGGTTGGGTTTAGGGAAAGAGGAGCGTAGGTCAGTTGATCGGTTATTCAGTGAGTCAGTCAGTCAGTCTACAGCTGCCTCTGGTGAATGTAAGTGAGAACAGCAGGCGCGAGAAAAATTTGAGATCTCAAAAAGCAGTGGCCTCTGGTTCACAAAACAAAAACTCCTGACACGAATTTTGCAATGTTCATGAATGTATTTAGTGGTATGTTTTCAGAATGAGCCTGGGTTGGCTGGAATAGTTGGCGGTCCATTCCGCTGTAGCAAACTCTGAAATAGAAACTAAGCCAAAGGAAAATGAACATATAATGAACATAACATCTAAGCTATGACTTCAATATTAAAGTCATTTAGGATAATTTTGTTTTAACTTGAAGTCTTGACTTATCTTTAACAAAACATTTTGTAGCCAAATTGCCAGGTGAGTTAACAAGTTAATTTCAAACCCTTTATAGAAATAATAAAATGTACTATACGCTAAAGTATAATTAGGTGATAACATGGTATTGTGAAAGGAACTGTGCAGAAGTTATAAGTTAAGACTATATTAATTAATATTTTGCTCTGTAATCATTATTAGCGTGAAAAGAAAAAAAAGGATTCTCATATTAATTTCTGCCAAATGTACATTGTGTATAGGTATATTGTCTGTGTTTTGCAAAAATGTTGGAGGCCCATTTTTCCAATGAGTCTGAATGGAGATTAATTCACGAGTCTAATGTCTTGTCATTACCATGCCAAACACTGTATTTACAGTAGCTGTAGCCCAAGATCCTTCATAATTGCAGGTTGTTTTCATAACTGTAGGTTATGTATTTGAAAGTAACGATAAGTTAAGAAAAAAACAAACAAACATCTTCAGTCACAACATCTTCTTGTTTAATTGGAGCACAGTACCTGCATAACATATTCCTGTAGCATAACACAGATGCATTATTATACCTTGAGAAAGTGCAATTGATTTATATTGTGCAATATTACATTTGATACAATTTCTACTCACAGTGCATTTACAATAAAGAAACCAATGTGAAATATTGTGCCTCGGCTGTCCTGTTCCCAATGCCGTACCTTCGAGTAAGACCAAAGGAGCGCGGGCTGCTTTGGGATTCTTGCAAAGTGGATTGCGGTGGTGATACTCAATTCATGAAGATGATTGAATAGTGCTTTGAACAGGACTCAGCTGGAGGATGAGATGGTTGCAACGTTTCTCTCTAAAATTGATTGGCTTCAGCTTTGGCGCACACTCCACAGGCGAGCTCTGTGATTGGACGGCCTCCAGCTGAACACCTGCTGCCAAGAGACCGTCAGTCACTTTGACTCAAGGGCTTGAAATATTTCCTCTAACTCTTTCTGCAAACATAACTAACGTAAACAGAGCAAATGCAATTCTACTGACCCATTGGAGGGATGCGGCCGCAAATGAATCTCTCCAGACTTATTTTATGATCAAACAGCCTCATTTGAATTTTGATAACAGTTAGCGCATGGATGTTGTGTGACCAAAATGATGCTTTCTGCCCATGAAATCTTTCTGAACAGATTTGTAAAGGAGTCTTGCTAAGAAGCGTTTTGATAACAATTTTGTTTGGGAAACAGCTTTCAATATTAACTATTAACCAGCAGAATATTATTAGAATATTGGCTATTTATTAGTACTGATTAAAGCCTTATCCCCCATTACCAAATTTAGATTCCATAATCCCATCACATACCTTAATTTAACAGTTTTACCTATTAAAATGCAACAAGCTGGATGTTTGAGGCAAAAGCTGTAGTTAGTATTTATAGTGTGAATTTGTCCCAAAACTATACTGTGACTGATGTTTTAAAACAGAAACATGCAACTTAAAAATTAGGTCCAGTTACTTTCATAGTCTTGGAATGAATGTTCTTTATTATTAAATTAAGGCAAACAGACACTTCCTAAAATTTTTATTTTCTTCACCCATCCTCACAAAAACTATAACACTAAGGCTGTGGATTGTGATGGGGCAGAGAACTATTTTACCAGTGAACTGATAACAGGATCTCATTTCAAAGAGGTTTGTGCTGGGGATAAATCTTATACAGCATATGGGCCAGCTGTAATCTTCCCAATAGCTGCTCATGCTTTGAGCGCCTCGCGTGTCTGACAAAATCCATATTTTGCCACTGGCCTTTATGAAGAAAGATTTAGCGGTGAAACCTTTCCCTGCTTTGCTCCCATGACCTCAAATTAATAACTGTAGTCTGCCGAATAACTGTAAACCACAGAATGACAATATTTCATTGTGAAATAAACCAGGGCTTTTCAAGCTAATTAGGATCTTAAAAAAATAGTTTAAACAAACATTTAAATAAATGTTTTACCTTTTAAACATTTTCCGTATTAACAAATGATTGTGGTAACAACTCACTTAATGTCTTTAGTTAGAGAATTAGTATACACTATTTAATATCTGACAATGCTTTATTTTGTAATGTAATGTGTATTTACATAGCGCAAAGAAGTGTATGGCCAAACATCCAAAGCGCTTGACAATCATGAGAGAGGGTCTCTCCACACCACCACCAGTGTGCAGCATCCACTTGCATGATGCAACGACAGCCACAGGACAACGGCGCCAGTGTGCTCACCACACACCAGCTATTGGTGTAGTGGAGAGACAGTGATAGAGACAATTCAGTGGATGGGGATGATTGGCTTTATGTGAAGTGCCATGGGATTTTAATGACCACAGTCAGGATCTCAGTTTAACATTTAGTCCGAAAGACAGTGATCACTGACCGTATAGTCTCTACTTTACTGTACTGGGGCATTAGGACTCAGATTGAGTGCCTCCTGCTGGCCTCACTAACCCCACTTCCAAAAGCAACCTATAGTTTTCCCATGTGAACCCTGCTTAGCTTCAGTGAGTAACCGGTCTTAGGCTGCAGGGTGGCATGGCTGTGGCTTTTGATAAAACCCAAACGCACATTGTACCAACCATAAGTAACGTTCGAGGTTACAGAAGTAACCCTTCGTTCCCCGAGGAGGGGAACGGAAGTGCCATGAATGGGAGGATTCGGATCAGAAGCCGCTTATCTGGAGAGTATTGAACGGGCCAATGAATGAAATTAATTGGCAGCGTAAGCTTGCGCAGGTGTGCGACATCTGCAATTATCTCAGCATATAAGCACACCTGAAGCCAGCAGACGCCATCCTTTTAAGCTGAAGAGACTTTCAAACAGCTAAGGGACAGTCATTATGGCGACGGAATATGGCACTTCCGTTCCCCTCCTCGGGGAACGAAGGGTTACTTCTGTAACCTCGAACGTTCCCCTTCGGTTGGGGAACTTCAGTGCCATGAATGGGAGAATATGGAAAGCGCCATAATGACTGCACCTTACCAACACCCCCGATGAGGAGATAGTCAAGCAAGCGTGACGCACCCACATCATGGGGGGCGCGGTCCTCCAACGTGTCCCTGGCCCTAATTTATCCTACTTCAACAGAAGTTTTACGGATTTAGATATATTTTTTGGGAAATCGTGAGCATCTAGATAATTCTAGGAAATACGACAGTACGTTGGGAAGCGTGCAATCCCGATAGGGAGGACGCTGCGGAGGCCATCCGTTACCCAAGGGGGGGGGAGATGGCAGAATTTACCTATGGACTAGCCCTAAAAAGGGGGAGTACGCATAGCAAAGAGTGGTTAGCGGAGAGGGAAGACACGGGTCCGCCCAGGGGGGGGACTTAACCGTGGCGGAATAAGCATATGGGATCGCCTAGTGGGGATCACGCATAGCAGGCACCTATACCCAAAACGCGGGCTGACCAGCGGGCAGACCTACAACATAGTGGGCCAGCAAGTGACTCCTCCGCTGAGTCAGTGCTGGGGGCCACGGAGGAATCTGCAGGGCTCACCTGACGGGGAACTTTACTGACAGATAAAAAAGGCGCACGTACCTCCGTGTTAGGGAGAATGGCGCAGCAAGCGTGTTTCAACACCCTACCGAGTTGTCTCCTCAATCACCAAAGGGTTACCTAATACCCTTGAGGAAACCGGCTCCACTCGCAGATTGTAAAACCTTGCAAATGTGTTGGGTGTCGCCCAGCCCGCAGCTCTACAGATGTCTGTTAGAGAGGCGCCGCGTGCACGCGCCCAAGAGGATGCAACGCTCCGAGTGGAGTGTGCACGTACTCCCGGGGGACACGGCTGACCTCGACTCGAATAAGCGAGTGAAATGGCATCCACAATCCAGTGGGATAATCTTTGTTTCGATACGGCACTTCCCTGCTGCCGACCGCCATAACAGACAAAGAGCTGCTCAGATGATCTAAAATTCTGAGTACGGTCAACATAAATGCGCAGAGCGCGAACTGGACAAAGTAAAGAAAGGGCTGGGTCTGCCTCCTCCGGGGGCAGCGCTTGCAGGTTCACTACCTGATCTCTAAAGGGGGTGGTAGGAACCTTGGGCACATAACCGGGGCGGGGTCTCAGGATAACGTGAGAGTAATCCGGCCCGAATTCCAGGCACGAGTCACTGACCAAAAATGCCTCCAGGTCCCCGACCCTCTTGATGGAGGCCAACGCAACCAGCAGAGCTGTCTTCAGGGACAGAAGGCGCGCCTCGTGGAGGGGGCTCTAGCCTGAGTGATGGTATTAACCACCGCAGTCGGTAGGTTACCTAAGTCTTCCTCGCGTCTAGGGACCACACGTGGAGGTTCCAAAGATCGGGGCGAGGGTGCCAGATGGTGCCCTGTCCCTGAGAGAGTAGGTCCTCTCTCAAAGGGATCCGCCAGGGGAGGGCCGTCGCGAGGAGTGAGAGCTCTGATATCCAGGTCCGGTTGGGCCAAAGGGGCGCAACTAGCAGAACCTGTTCCTCGTCCTCCCTGACCTTGCACAGAAACTGCGCGAGCAGGCTCACTGGGGGAAACGCATACTTGCGCATGCCCCGAGGCCAGCTGTGGGCCAGTGCATCCGTGCCGAGAGAGCCCTCGGTCAGGGAAAAAAAACAACTGGCAGTGAGCGTTCTCGGGGGAAGCAAACAGATCGATCTGGGCCTCCCCGAATCGCGCCCATATCAGCTGAACAGACTCGGGGTGGAGTCTCCATTCTCCAGGGCGTAACAGCTGTCGTGAGAGCGCATCGGCTGCACGATTGAGCGTGCCTGGGACGTGAATGGCGCGCAGCGATTTCAGCCGCGGGTGACTCCAGAGGAGCAGACGGCGGGCGAGCTGAGACATGCGGCGAGAGCGCATACCCCCCATGCGGTTGATATACGCCGCCGCCGCCGTACTGTCCGTCCTGACCAGCACGTGTTGCCGCTCCAGCACCGGTAAAAAGCGGTGGAGAGCGAGGAACACTGCCAACAGCTCTAGGCGATTGATATGCCAATGCAGCTGGGCACCCTTCCAGAGGCCCGCAGCCGCATGCCCGCGACACACGGCCCCCCAACCCGTGTTGGAAGCGTCTGTTGAAACAACAACATGGCTGGACGCCTGTCCTAGAGGCACACCGGCCTGTAGGAACGAGGGGTCGTTCCAAGGGCTGAGGGCGCGGCGACACAGCGCAGTAACCGAGACCCGGTGTGTGCCCGCGTGCCATGCGCGTCTGGGGACCCGATCGTGAAGCCAGTGCTGAAGTGGTCTCATATGGAGCAACCCGAGCAGCGTGACGGCGGCTGCGGATGCCATATGCCCCAGGAGCCTCTGAAAGAACTTCAGTGGGACCACTAGTTTGCTGTCGAGCTCCCTCAGACAGTTCAGCAACAGGCGAGCGCGTTCCTCGGAGAGGTGCGCTACCATGGTGATCGAGTCCAGCTCCATCCCGAGAAAAGAAATCCTCTGCACGGGGGCGAGTTTGCTCTTTTCTCGGTTGACCTGAAGCCCCAGTAGGCGGACATGCCGAAGCACCTCGTCCCTGTGCATAATCAATTGCTCCCGCGAGTGGGCTAAAATCAGCCAGTCGTCGAGATAACCGAGCATGCGAATGCCCGCGAGCCGAAGGGGCGCTAGGGCAACCTATGCGAGTTTGGTGAAGACCCGCGGAGACAGAGAGAGCCCGAAGGGGAGGACCTTGTACTGCCACGCTCGACCCTCGAACGCAAACCGCAGAAATTGGCGGTGGCGTGGAAGAATGGAGACATGGAAATACGCGTCCTTCAGGTCTATGGCTGCAAACCAATCCCGAGGACGAACGCATTGGAGAATGCGCCTCTGCGTGAGCATTCTGAACGGCAGCTTGTGCAGACAGCGGTTCAAAACGCGCAGATCTAGGATTGGCCGTGACCCACCGCTCTTTTTGGGTACGATGAAGTATGGGCTGTAAAACCCACTCTCCATCTCGGCTGGAGGAACCGGCTCGATTGCACCCTTCGCCAGGAGGGCAGCAATCTCCTCTCGCAAGACAGGGGCGGACAGGGGGTTGACCCTGGAGAAATACACGCCCGTAAACTTGGGGGGCCGTTTCGCGAACTGAATCGCGTAACCGAGTCTGATTGTGCGTATGAGCCACCGCGAGGGGCTGGCCCGCGCTAACCAGGCAGGCAGAGCCCTCGCTAATGGAGTCATCGCTACAATCGCTGACGTACCAGCGGTGGGGCAGCGCGGAGTGGGTGTGCTGATCCGGGAAGCACGAGGGTCCCGCGGAAAAGCTGGAGGAGAGCGATTCGCTCTGGCTCCGCACCCTGACTCCGGAGAGGGGGCTGGAGGGCTGAGGGAAGGGAGACCGTCCCCCCAGCGCTCGTGAGCCACTGGCGAAGCACGTAGAGTCTGCGAGCCGGAAGGCAGCGCGTCCCGGACTGGCAGAACTCGTGCAGTCACATCCGGGGAAGGGAAAAAGTGCTCTTTTACTGATGTTTTGGTGGCACTGAAAAGTACCGTTGTTATCGGGGCCCCGCCCTCCAGCGGGGAAAGAGCAAGTTTCCTCTTCTCCGGATGGCCTGTCTCAGGGACGCTTCGCGGTCCGTTTACCGGACTTAACGGCGCCCTGGGCAGGAGGGGCTGCCTGCTTTCGAGGTGAACGCCGCGCCCGCTTGGCCGGAGGCGCAGGCGGGGGCGGGGCAGCACTCGTTGGCGGGCGCCCTCGGCGAGGAACAGCGGAGGTGGATGGCTCGGCGGGCGGAGCGGGCTTACGGCCACGCCGATAGATGACATTGCCCATCGCATCCGACTGCTCTTTCACCGCCTTGAATTCCTGGGTGAATTCACCGACGGTGTCGCCGAACAGGCCAGCCTGGGATATGGGCGAGTCAAGAAAGCGAACTTTGTCAACGTCGCGCATATCGGCCAGGTTTAGCCAGAGGTGGCGTTCCTGAACCACAAGTGTGGACATCGTCCTCACCAGCGCACACGCGGCGGACTTAGTAGTCCGAAGAGCATAGTCGGTCGCGGGAGGAAGACAACCTACAGGCTTTGGACGGGAGGCGGGGCAAACCCCGCCACGTAGAGGCGCCGCGCGGACAAAGATTGACCGCGATAGCGCGCTCCACTGACGGGATCGCCTCATACCCCCTGGCAGCTCCGCCGTCAAGGGCGGTGAGGGCGGAGGCACTCGCAGCACGGGCAGAGAAAGGTGCCCTCCAGGACTGCGTGAGCCTACTGTGCACTTCCGGGAAGAAGGGGACGAGAGGCTTCGAAGGCTTCGCCTTCTGGTCCTCTACGTAGCACCCATCTAGTCGGTCCGGCCGCGGAGCTGGGGGATAAACCATCTCCAACCCCACGGCCGAAGCAGCCCGGGAAAGCACGGCTAACATGTCCGCTTCAGGATCCGATTTGACAGCGCTCACCTGCCCGGAGGGGGCGAGCGGGTCCGGATCTTCGTCGGACAGTGAAAGCCCACCCTCCGATGCCGCGGAGGACATCTGATCTCCGGTGTCAGCGAGTGTGAGAGCTACCATCTGGTTAGACGGATCACTCTCACCACCCGAAGCTTGGATGGAGCGCCGTGAGGAGCGAGAGGTCCGCGAGCCCGTGGGCGGCGGATTAGCTCCCGCTGAAACCCTCAGATCTGCCCGAGCGCCCGCTGCTTTTTTAGAACAGGAGGCAACTGGGGTGGCTCGCTCTCTTGCGAAAGTTAGCCGCGATCTTAGCTGTGCAACGGTCATGGCATCGCAATGACGACATGAACCGCCCGCGAGCACCGCATTAACATGCTGGACCCCCAAACATGCAATGCAGTGATCGTGTCCATCATCCGGAGACAGGAAACCCCCGCATCCAGAAACGCACAGTCGGAGCGCCATCCTGAAAAGGACGTGCTGCACGACTGTGTTGCTCTTTTAGGAAAGTTGCAACTATACGCACCGCTCTGGAGGACCGGACCCAAAGAACCGCAGGCAAGGGAGTAACCCAGCTCGACCGTCTGCCACCGCGAAGACCCACTCTGGACCGGGAGACACACTCGTTCGCTCTGAAGTGCTGATCAGCAAGAGGAACCCTCATCGACTCACTCAGAAAGGATCTGAAGCGAAAAGGATGGCGTCTGCTGGCTTCAGGTGTGCTTATATGCTGAGATAATTGCAGATGTCGCACACCTGCGCAAGCTTACGCTGCCAATTAATTTCATTCATTGGCCCGTTCAATACTCTCCAGATAAGCGGCTTCTGATCCGAATCCTCCCATTCATGGCACTGAAGTTCCCCAACCGAAGGGGAACTTTCTACAATAAGCATATCAATTTACACTAATACACAATACAATTCTAAAATTCTAATAAATCTAATAAAGACACAAGAACACTGAAGAACGCATATTGAGAAATAGCCTTTGACCGACTTAAGCAGGAAAAACAGACTCGTCACAACGTAACAAGATTAATCAGATTTTTGTTCTGTTTTAGCGACATAATTAGAACTAAAAAATATATTTTTAGATAATATTCAAATAATTTGTCTCAGCAATCGAACAGTTACACCATAAAAGCCGATTATGTAGATTTGGAAAAAAAAAAGGGAAAAAGTCCTTACAATGAAAATGAAATGAAATGAAATGTAAATTAAATGAAATGAAATGAACATTTATTTAATTTTCTTTGGCTTAATCTTTTTATTCATCAGAGGGTCGCCACAGTGGAATGAACCTCCAACTTATCCAGCATATTGTTGGAATATCAAGCTAATTCCATGCGTTCAATAAAAAAAAGGTCAGTAGAGGGTTTTCTTCAATGTCAAAAATATGAAGTCACCTTGTAATTATAAGGTTCTATCTGCGTTCTGAAGGATTTTGAGATATTGAGCTTCAATGCTTTTGCATTAAATAGCAAACATTATGTGTGTAACATTTGTTTTTTTAAATAAAAAGTCTCAAATTATAAACAATTTATAAAACACATCCCATAATGTAAATAAGTTGTCATGTAATAAGAATATGTCAATAACTCAATTTTGACAAAAATGTCAGATAGAACCTTATAATTCTTAGGTGACGATTAGTCATTTATTAGATACAAATGAATCAGAATTCGAAGACAGAGCTCAGGGTTATGTTACCCCAAAGCAAAACAAGAATTACATTCAGGAGGTTTGCGATAAACTTACATTTCCCTGACTGCAGCATATATACACAACTGATATTAACAGGTGGAGTTTTGGTTTAACGTCACTTAGTCATTCTGCAGTCCTTTGGCTCCTGTACCCAAACATACTTCCTCTTTATGCAACCCTTCCCTGCATACCAGAACTGAACAGTCAAATGACTTCTTACAACTTCTACAAGCATTAAGCTTCTTGTTACATGTTTAGACTTCTTATTAGACAGAAGTCAAATCTGGAGCAAGTCCCCCACACTATATTTATTCTTATTCTGCTATTTTCCTCTTGTCAGCAGTTCCTTCTAAGAGGTATAAAAACAGTACGAAAGAAGAAATATGATTGGGTAATATATGGTATCATACAAAAGAAAAAGATTGATTAATAAAAAATAAATACATAAAAGTAATAATAAAAAAAAACTATTTCCCCACAATTTGTTTTACACAGCAGATGCCCTTCCAGCTGCAATCCAATACTAGGAAAAAATTCCATACACACTCATTCACACACATACACTAAGGCCAATTTAGTTTATTTAATTTACCTATAGCACAACTTTGGAATGTGGGGGGATTTTACCTGCATTGCTGTGGTCAAACAAAAAAACAGCATAAAAAAGGGATTGAGTTGGAAGAGCACAAATAAACACAGTGTCACACACAGCAGGAAAAGGTTGAGCCATTAATATAGCGAGCAGCTCAAAGCACTTTCGTTAATAAATTAAGCTTTTGCATTAGGAGTAATTACAAAGAGAGGAGAGAGAATGATAGAGAAAACGAGAATGATAGAGAAAACGAGAGATTGAGAGAGAGAGAGAGAGAGAACATGAGCCAGTCAGCAAAAGCCGGATGGACTTGTCGACAACTGGTTTGGGCTAAATTTTAATCTCCATCCCGCACTGCTTTAAAAATTCAAGGTTTCCTAAGAGCTCATTAATAAATGATAGAGGACTTGAGCTTAGCGGGCTCTAAAAGTAAGCAGCCGGGGTTCGTGCCCCCAACCCTTCAAATGTTTATGAGGACACTCAGACTCAGCAGTGGACTTAACAAGGCCTGTAGAACTTCTGTGACAACAGAAGGTTGAGGAGCTTTAATGGAAATTACAGTATAAGGTTATTGTGTGCAGAGCGCCTTGTAAAAAATGCCTACTCTGCACACCTGTCCAGATCTTCATATACTGTACACCATTAGGGAATGCTGCATTATCTTTTCAGGATACCGTGATTAGTCTAAATGTGAGTAACCTGCTTTATAATGAGATACAGACCGATGTTAGGATCTGCTGTCATTGACTTTATTGAAGCAATTGCAGAGAAAGTTTACAGCTGGAAAGTACAACTTATTATGATTTGCTAGGGGATTTAAAAGGGTAGCCAACCTGTGCCTATAAGAAAGAGAACAAACAGATCTCTCAATATATTTATTTGTCTTAGACAGCAGTGAGGGTAAATGGAGAGTATTATGGCTTTTTTATTCTTGCTGTTTACACACAGTTCCTGTGAGAAATAGAAAACACAGATTACTAAAATATCTAAATAGGGAGTATTGTTACTTTTTTATTTATAAGGGCATCTACCAGTCATTTCATGAAAATTTTGACTTTTGAAAAAAAGTTCAAGAGTGAAAATAACTGAAAATTTGTCTCTATGTAAACTACAAAACACAATGGACATTACTGTAATGTCAACAATATTCATACAGAGGGGAAAATAAGTATTGAATACATTGTTTTTCCTGGGAATGATATTTCTAAAAGAGCTGTTGATATGGAATTGAACCAAATTTTGGTAAAAACTCAAACAACACAAACATAAAAATAAAACAAAACAGAAGAATAATCAGAAAAATTTGTTGTTATTGTGTAATAACAATAAAATAACACAAGGAGAAAATACTGAAATGAAATATATTTATTACTTTATATAAAAAGCTCTGATGGCAGCTTAAAGAGATCTCTCATATGAAGAATGAAGTCACATGAATTGCTCAAGTGTGTTTTTTTTTCACATACTCTTGATCTTGATGGTTCTATGGGTCTTGTCTATCAAATCTGATCTTTATTTTGTATTTTCTATTGGATTCAAGCCAGGTGATTGTCTGGGCCATTCTACAGCTTGATTTTCTTTCTCTGAAAGCATTTGAGAGCTTCCCTTGACTGTGTTTTGGATCATTGTCTTGCTGAAATGTCCATTCTAGTTTCATCGTCATCATCCTGATATGTAGATGTAATTTACAATGACGAATGGCAGAGGGTTGCTGAATAACTTCTGAGAGATTTCAGCTGCTTCATGCTTTTCTTTCTTCATGTGTTCAATACTTTCCCCCTGCGTTATTTCTTTTTATCATGCATACCTTGGTAAAAATGCATAAATTTGTAAACTAATTAGTATTGTTTTCTATATGGATTTCTATTTAGAAAATTTCAAGTTGACAGCATCTTAAAAAAAATGGTTTCTGAGAAAAAAGTGACATTTAATGCAATGTAAGGTGCTCGATAGAGCTCATTAAACCAATGCCAATATAGCAAAAAAAAAAAAATATAAATATCTTGATAGAAGTAATGTCTGTCACCACTGTAAGCTGTCTTCTGCTAACCATCTTCATATGTTCTGGAGTTGCCCTCAATTGACAAATTTCTGGCCCAGTGTTTTTGATACACTTAATAAAGCTATTAACATAAATCTAGACCCTAACCCCTTGACAGCTCTTTGGTAATTCAGAGAGAGTTGATTGACTGCTGCATCTCGCCAGGTTATTGCTTTTCCTACTCTTTTAGCTAGACGAGCCATTCTTATCTAATGCAAACAGGTAATCCCTCCATCACATGGCATGTGGATCTGAGAAATCTTTAGCTGCATAACACTTGGGAAGTTAAAACGTTTACTTACAGGATCTCTAAGATCTTTTTACAAGAATCCTGTTTTAGACTATATTAAAGGCTTACCCTGTTCAGTTGATATCAGGATCTATTACACAGTAAATAATTAGAAAGAGTACATATTGACTCAACTAAAACCTTTCTTTCTTTATTTTTTTTTACTTTTTTATTGTAAACTTGCTCAATTATGATTTGTTTCTTAATTTTTATTTTTTTAAATTTTTAATTAATTAAAAAAAAATTTCTCGCAATGGATATGTTAGTTTATAATTCATAAATTTAATTTATTTTGAAAGAATATTGGGAAAATAAAAAAGTAAGACTATCTAAATTTTTTCCTATGTTGTATACTACTATGCATGGTCTTGTTAAACACCAACAAAAAAAACAAAACAAAAAACAAAACAAAAATGGTGACGTGTTCAATACCCATTTTCCCCACTTTTTAGAAGATCTTATCTACCAGTTCATAAAAACACACCTTTGCATTACATAGCTCTGCTTTATATAGTTAGTAAGCCAGTGTAAATATAAATCCAATTTTCTCAAAAGCTCAAGGTCCCTTTATTATGTGCTGTCCTTTTTCAAATAACAAAGAGTCTTAGACGTTTAATGCTACAATACATCCTTATGTGTTAAAATGCAAGACACAGCAGAATGTAACAGAACATTACGTCACTGAGTACCAAGATGCATTTAAAAAAATGTGAAATGCAGGGCAGGATAATGGAAAGAACAGGAAGGTCTAGACACGCATAATTTACCAGTTGAACTTATTTTCATTTCTGAGCCACATATTTTTTTTTTTTTTTTTGCGACATGCTCTACGTGCAGTGATCATACCGTGATCCATGTAAGGCACAGAAAAATAATAGAAAATGCAGCAGAATGCATATCCCATTCTGATTGAACAGCACAGTCAAATTGATTCTAAAAGGAAACATTACTGAGAAAGCCGTAGGAAGAGCAACCTCAGAGCAACACAATATTTCCTTCGAGTTGGAAAATTAGATCACATTTTGATTGATATGCAAAGCAAACATAGGACATCTTTGTGTATGTCCAAAAAGAGAGAGTTGCGTGTGTCTGCTGCTTTGTAAGGAGAGTTAATCACTGGGAGAATGAAAGTGCGAATGTGAGAGACATAATAGGACACTATAGACTAATGCACTGAAGTGTTGAATCAGAGCAGCAGTTAAACAGAGTCGTTCTAATAACTCAATTCTCACATATGAGACTTGCTCTGTTGTGTCAGGAAGAAAATGTGATAATATGGGCCTGAAACTGTAACACCACAAAGGAAAAGAGTGAAGGGGGAAAAATATGACGGGTTAAGGTCATGAGAGAGTGCGATGAACATAACACTGATGTTTATACTGCCATTCGTCCTCCCATCTGACCCTAACTGTGTTTATTTACAGTAAGCCACTAACAGCTTGGTTTTTGCTTTCAAACTCGTAATAGCCTCTGAAAGTCTCCGTAGACATTAAAGCCTGTACAATTTCACGCCGCCGTGCTCCGCAAGTGCAAGAAGCCAGGGGTCAGGAGACTTCGGTTTGATTTAGAGCTTTAGAATTGGTCCCGCAAATACTGACAGAAGAAATGACCTAAAGTTTCGAGCTGAACTTCATAGAAGGATCATACCGGTCTAAAGGCCCAGAGCGCAGGTCTAAGCCTGGAAGATAAAGCATGAATAATATATGGCACCAATCTGCAGGGGGGAAAAAAAAGCACAGCTCCTTGGATATCGTCCTCTCTCTTGGCGCAGTGCAAAGAAGGTCTCCTGCCTTGCTGGCAGAAGTGAATCTCATCCAAAAAGTCCTCCAGAGCAAAGCCTCACTGAGCAAATGCTAACCCGGAAATGACCATTTTGGAGGTGGATGAATGAATTACAATGTCCAACTGAGTGTCTAATCATCACAGGTGCAAAAGCCAGGTGTTAACCAGGTGCTCCATCTGTTCCACCATTAAAGCTGTGGTCACACTAGAGTTTGAGCTTGCGGATTTCTGTCATATGGCACTGTGAAAAGGGGCGGGATTAAACAAGATGATTAGACATTTAAAGAAGCGAGCGATCTGTGTATGTTTTAAATTTCTGTCTAGAGAGGTCATGTTTTGATCCTCAGTTGGTCTCACGCAGGTGATGTAATTTCACAGGTCAGAGTTCACCAAGCTTGAACTTTGCAATGCAGTCAACTGCGAAACTCAACGCACAAACTGGCGTTTCCAGTCTGATGCATTCGCTTGAGTATGAAAGGAAGTCTGTGGGGAGAAAGCTACTTTAGCGATTTTAAATGTCATTTACAAAGCTTTAAAAATGTTCGTTTTGTTTCAAGTTTCTATACAATGTAAAATGTATGCAGTTGCTAGCAGTATTGTAATGTAATGCACGTAATGTAATCTAATGGTAAATTAATTTGATCAAAAGCTCCAAGTACCCGTTGGTAACAAAATAATAATAAATATAATATTTTTTTTTATGTGATAAAGTCAGGGTCAGCGATATAAGGTAAATGAATGTTTTTATTTTTTTAAGGTGAAGCACGTTATCACTTTGTGTGTGTGTGTGTGTGTGTTGGTAGTCACTCTCTTCTCTTGTCTGGTCCTCTCCGTTCCTTTAATAATGTGTTTCTCCGGCCCAATCACTTGAGAAAAACAGGTGTTATTTATTATTTCTGATTGGGCCACTGACCAGCTGCCGGTATCTCAACCTGCTCTCCCCACCAGTTAATAACAAATTTTAGTGTAAATTTTGTATTAAAAAAAAAAAAAAAAAATCAACAGTTTATGCTATTGCAACCTAGATCTATCAACATTGACATTGATCTATTGACAAAATATTAAAGGGCAAATAATCTAAAATGTTTGGCAAAAACTAATTTATGTGGAGCTAACTTTGGAAGCTACATTGTGTACTGTCATAAAAACTGGAGGAAAACTTTCACTGGAGGGTTACTTTTTCAAAAGGTACACTCTTGTTCCTTTTGGGTAGTAATATGAACCTTTATGGTACAATATGTACTTTTTGAAAATATATTGCTCCGATGACAGATTTTGAACCTTTTTGAACCTATTTCTGACAGTGTGGCTAATGAGCAAACTAATTAAACTGGTTCAATGTTTACTATTATTAAAGATTTAGAAGGAAGCCTTGCTCTCGAGCACAGACACTGAGCAATGTCCACCTGAAGTTTGGAATTAGCCGTCCATTTTATTCCCCATCACTCACTAGAGTGAAGGGGATCTGGCCACTTCAAGCGGTCGATAAGTAGACATTAGGGGCCAGATCTCGCTATATGAAGGATAGGCAGTGGGGATCAAAATGAACAGGTTTACTCCCAGAGCTCTGGCTTAGAGCCATAAAAACACTAGAACAATAAGCTAAAGCCTGTTCCCATTAAATGGGAAAATTTGATGTTAACACAAAAGATTGATGGCCGCATCTCTAAGGGTGTAAACCCCTGTACGGCTCCAGCTATGGGCCTGCTGTAAAGACATATTGAATGAGGATTTTCTAAAGCTCAGTAATCATTCTCCATATAAAGGCTAGCTTAATTTTATTATGTCACATCTCTCTATGGAGTTGATCATATGCACAGGAAATTACATCTGCAAGTTGTGAATGTCTCTTTAGATATTGGGTTTAAGGACTTAGAGGACAGATTTACTTGTAGAAATCTTGTAAATCTGCCACAGGTCAAGGTGAGGTAGATCTTTTGAATAAATCAGAAACAAAAAGTGACTCAATAGTTCTGATTTGTGAATAAATGACTGCAAGATCTTTTTTAGTGAATAAAAAACAAGTGTAACCATTTTAGACTAATTTGCAGTAAATAACTCTATGACTTTGGGAATCAAAATTAGATAGCATTACCCTTTGAAATCTATGATTAGCAAACCAGATTCTATGAAGCAGTTCTTTTTAGCAAATCAGAAATCAACCATGTGACCAGTATTAACAATTCATGACTTTTATGATTTACTAAATGAAGTGGTATGTCCAGTATTCTCTTACTCAAGAAAAAATCTGAACTCTGTGATTCTTCTTCGTCTTCTTCTTTTTTCTTTCTTCTCCTTCTTCTTCTTCTTCTTCTTCTTCAACAGACAGTGTGACCAGGGTAGGCTGATTCATGAATGGATGGAAGTGGTAATTTCTCTTGAATCAAAACCAATAGCAGTGCAGTCAGATTTACAGATGACTCCAAGAGACAGTTTGATTCATCAAAAACAAACAGCCTGATCATTGTAGTCAGAATTACAAACAAATACCTCTAGTATGCCACTCTTTTTAGTTAATCAGATAAATGTAGCTTGACAAATGTAGTCTAATTTGCAAACAAATGATTCTGTGATTTGGTCCTTTTAAATGAATCGAAAACAGATAGTTTGATCAGTGCAGTCTAATTTGAAAACAAATTATTTTGTGATTCGGTTCTTTTTAGTAAAGTGAAACAAAGACTGTAAAAAGTGAATTTAGACTCCCAAATAAATCCCATCTTGGTTTTCTTCTCTTCAAAGTGAATCAAAAATAGGTTCAATATAGTCTTATATGCAAATTAATGACTGAAAGCGACTATTTCACAAAGTAATATCAAGATATACATTATGAATTTTATCCTAATTAATAATTTTGTCATTTTTAATAATTCCTTTGATATTTGTTCCACATAATTATTTGTTCTTTGTAAGGAGGCAACTAAAACATTTTAAGTTCTCATTGTTAATGCTCATTCTCCAACTAGACCAGCATTAAACCAATATAAACCAAGCCTGATGACAAAACAAACAAGGCCATTCCTTCTGGACCTATCAACTCTAATTGCTTCAGCTCAAATACATAAATGGCATCACAATATGTTTCTCACAGTAGATCTTGTCTACAGTGAATAGCTCCTCCATGCAATTTATGCTGAAGTCTGTTCCTGCAGTTGTGTTCGTTTAAATGGGCAACTCTCTGTAAACTCAATGTTTGACATCTCTTCCAGTGAGGAAGCAGAGAGCACTGCACCATTAGCCAGAATGCCAGTCCCTAATTAAATATTTCCAGCCTCAGTAAAGTCTCGATTCTGACATCTCATAAAATACTACAGAGGACAATCTGCCAGGCCAGTCAGCAGCAGAGACATTTTTTAATATGCTAAATAATGCAAGCGAAAAGATGCGGTCGTGGACAGATAACCATATGTAGCGCAGCACATGCTTCTAGAGATCGTTTATTGTCTTTTTAATGCCACACTGTGCCCAGGCCCATATTATTTAACCTGTTATAAACCTCCACCTTTATCGCTTTAACCTGTGTTGACAACTGTTACCATACACAGTGTTATCAGACAAGCTTTTACACTTTTTCAGGAAAAGTAAAGGGGAGGAAATGCAGTGCTTCATGGAACATTAATGAGAGAAATCATAACATGCAGTAAAATCCCACTATTAAGCTATAAAAACTAATTGACTTTTTTTAATTGGCTTTTTTATTCTAAAAATGTGTGCATATATTATGTGGACTGACGTAGTTTTTGAGCATTTTCTAATGATTTAATGATTGTCCCATCCAGATCAATCTTTAATCATCTTTTAATCTTGATAACTGATCTCTCGCTAATTTGGTTCTTCAAACAAGTTCGCGAATCAGATTAGAATGTCTGGATAAACTGATCTGAGATCGCTGCGTGTGTTGTGAAGGACAGATCTATCGATCCTCGAAATCATGATCAGCAGTGCAACGATTGGCTGACGGCACAGCAGCGTAATGACATCATCTGATTAATATTCAATTATCCATGTGAGCAAAAAAATCCACATTTGTTGTGAGCTGCAGGCTTTACACTTTCATGTGTCAAGTGTATTCATCATGTATTTCAATGCAAATCAATGTATTTAGTTCTACATTTAGAAAAAGATTTTCTTTATTATAGTAGCCGTTTTTTGATCGGTTTACCCTGCAGAAAAATCCAGCTTAAACCAGCCTAGGCTGGTTGGCTGGTTTTAGCTGGTCGACCAGGCTGGTTTTAGAGGGGTTTTGGCCATTTAAAGGCTGGTTTCCAGCTATTTCCAGCCTGGTCTTAGCTGGTCAGGCTGAAAAATGACCTGCTAAATCCAGCTAAAACCAGCTTGACCACCCTGGTTTAAGCTGGATATAGCTGGTTTTGGCTGGGCTCCCAGCCTGGCTAGGCTGGTCAAGCTGGTTTTAGCTGGTCATGTCCCAGCCTGACCAGCTAAGACCAGGCTGGAAATGGCTGGAAACCAGCCTGGAAATGGCCAAAACCCCTCTAAAACCAGCCTGGTCAACCAGCTAAAACCAGCCAACCAGCCTAGGCTGGTTTAAGCTGGATTTTTCAGTAGGGTAAAGAATAACTGGTTGTTTACAAAAGCATTTTTATATTGGTAAAGGTGTCTGCAACTTTGTGAAGCATCAAAGCACTGGTATATTAACTGTCAAAACATGTTTATGGCTGCATAAATGTATTATTGCTTTAAAAAAAGTCACATATTGTGCATTTCTATTATACACAATCTGTACTAAAGCGATCTAAAAAGTTCATATAAATAAGTTTTCTCTTTGCACCACCAGGTGGCAGTCTTTGTACTTTCATTTCGAGGGTGCAGATTGCATAAGTTTTATTAAAATGTATAACTTTATTTATTTTATTAATAACTATAACTTTATATATATAGTTAAAATATGTACCATTTTCCCAAGTGTATATAACTACTACTGTAAGAAAATATAAGAATTTGGAACCTAATTTCTGTATTACCTTTGCTTGAAATGAGCCGATCTAATCCTGTTTATATGAGTTGAACCTGCTCCCGATCAGGTTTGACCTAGCAGAACTGTTGCTATGACAACAACTCTCGGATCAGCTTTGAAGAACGAAACGATCCTGGATCGTGTCAAATCGTAATCCACGTACGAAGAACGGACCCCTGGTGTGTGAACTTTGGGGGTTTTATGATTTGGTCACATGTTGATTGGTCAGTTTGAATGTCTCAGCAGTTGGGCTTTAGTCACATGGTCAAGAAAGATACAAAATATGGGGTAAACTCGGGCTCTGTCTGTTTTCCTGCCCTCTCTATTCCTGGCTTGTCTTTTCCTGCTCTGTTCTGCTCCTCTCCTCCTCTGGTGTCCATCTTCTCTGACTCTACTGTAATCAGGCTAACTTCTGGGCCTGCTCTTTTTGTCTCTCTCTCCCTCCCCCTGTCTCTCTCCATCTACCTCTGGTAACTTTAATTTTACATTTAAGCTGGGTACAATTCATATGATATGTTTTATCATTTCATATTTTAGCATTTTATACAGTATTTTGTAATTAATTCAGTTGTAACCATAGAGAATTATTGTCATTAAATCATTTCATTTTCAAGTATTTGTGAATTATTTTTGATTTAACATCAACATTTAACTGTTCCATATTGCAATACAATACAATCCCATAATATCAACGCTCTCCCACATTTATAGCTATTAATACTGCCCTTATTTCCATTTTTGGTATGAGATTGCATAAGAATGGTTTGACTAGAAATGTACAGTTTTTACCATTATGCTGATAACTTTAATTGCTTGGCAGAACTACAGTTTGAACCGCTGTGGTTAAAACCCATTCTTACAGGAGCTTTCATTAACTATTTTAAAAAGACATTAATAGGAGCCCAACAAAAGAACTTTGACGGTACATTACACTAAATCATAACATGGAAATGTGTGAATCGTCACTCTAAAATTTCTGGGTTATTTTAACCCAATTCTGGGTATAATACAGACTAAATTAACTGCTTGGTTATTATTTTTTTTATTATTAAATTTATAGGACCAAATTTCACCCAATTTGGGTGAAAATAACCCAGCATTTCTTACAGTGTGGTCACCATGATATACTGTATCACATACTTTCATTTTGACAGTTAATTCGTAAAGTGGATGAAATAACAAATATTCGCAAGCACAACCAGATGTGAAGTTCTTGGCATATGCACCCAAGAGAATTGTGCTGTGATTAGCTTCATGTTAGTTCTCTCAAATCTTAGTAAAAAAAATTGGAGAACACGGGTGGAAACATTGACGCTACGTGAAGTTTATTTATAAACTAATTTCAAGAGGATCACATGCTTATGATTGCTTACAGCTCGAAGGCTCGAGGATCTTATGAGCTCACGGCTCTCTCCTGGGACAGCATGCCAGATAAGCTTTATAATCAATCATCAGCAAAGTGTGAACTCTTGAAAAGTAAAAAAAAAAAAAAATGTGCTGAGGAAACAGGAGGATAGAATAATCCATCTCTAAAAGTGAGGAAGCATTCACATCTGCCAACAACGTCTACTTTGACTCTAAAATACTTACATGTGAGTTAGTTCATTGTTTCAACAAAATGCAAAATGTTCACTGATTATTAATATTCATATTTTTATAAGTGTAGTACAGGAGATTTATTTTTTTGATTCTTTACCTTTACCTTGTGGCACATACACTCACCGGCCACTTTGTCCGACTGTTTATTAACTTCTAACCAGCCAATCACATGGCAGCAACTCAGTGCATTTATGCATGTAGACATGGTCAAGACAATCTGCTACATCAAACCAAGCATCAGAATAGGGGAAAAAGGTAATTTAAGTGAAAAAGGTGATTTAAGTGACTCTGAACGTGGCATGGTTGCCAGATGGGCTGGTTTGAGTGTTTTAGAAACTGCTGATCTGCTGGGATTTTCATGCACAACCATCTCTAGGGTTTACACAGAATGGTGCGAAAAAGAGAAAATATCTAGTGAGTGGCATTTCTGTGGTCGCAAATGTCTTGCTGATGCCAGAGGTCAGAGGAAATGGCCATACTGGTTCAAGCGGATAGAAAGGCAACAGTAACCCAAATAACCACTTGCTGCAACCGATGCAGAAGTGCATCTCTGAAAGCGAAACACATCAAACCTTGAGGCGGATGGGTTTCAGCAGCAGAAGACCACACCGGGTGTCACACCTGTCAACTAAGAACAGAAAACTGAGGCTTCAATTCACACAGGCTCACTAAAATCAGACAATAGAAGATTGGAAAAACATAACTTGGTCTGATGAGTCCAATAGAGCCCCTTTGGGATGTGGTGAAACAAGCTATTTGTATTATAGATGTGCAGGTGACAAATCTGCAAAAACTGTGTGTTGCTATCATGTCACTATGGTCCAAAATCTCTGAGGAGAATTTCCAGTATTTTGTTGAATCTATGCCACGAAGGATTTAATCATATCTAAAGGCAAAGGTGGGCCCAAACTGGTACTAGTAAGGTGTACCTAATAAAGTGGCCGGTGAGTGTATTTTTAGTAGCATATTTTGCTATAAGTCTACATTAATTTCCTTCCCAGATGGACATCTACTGTACTTGTTAATGATGATGTAGAGGAATTGCAAGGTTTCAAAATGTACAAACAAAAGAAAGTATAACCTTACCACGAGAAACAAGTTATGCAGGGTTTTTAGAAAAAAACAAAAGGCTTTTTTGACCTTGGATGCATGCATATCTACAGCATTGTAGGAGACCTTTGAAATGAGAGACTAAAATAGCACAATAAAAAAAATTCAATGGTTTCTACAGTAATGCCATAGAATTACTACATCTTCACAAAAAATGCCTTTATTTGTATAAAGCTTGTGTGAATGAGCAATAATAACCAAACAAGCAAATCTTGAGAGTATATTTGCATTTCTGTTGTATACAGTATCATACAGTTACCACGTCAGACAGCATTTTATAAATCTGACATTTGTCTCACATACGCACAACAGTTGCCATTACAGATTAAGGGATTTACAACATAATCCTGTAAAAAAATAAAGAAGGAAACGACATGTGTACTTCAGAGACGTCGCTTAAAATCATGAAAACAGATATGGAAGGATCCCTGCAAGGAGATCAAAGTCTTGAAGCAACAGCGCAGTGCAGGCGCAGTGAGGAAGACAGATTCGTACCTGGAGAGCGATTTGTTTTTGCTTGGCTTTCAGAGAGGCTGTGATAACTGCATTATGTTGCCTGAGCTCTTCTGTAGTGGATCTCAGCTCAACAGCAGCGCTGCGGCTTTGGCCTGCGAGAGCTGAAAGCAGTAGAGTGGAACTATCAGCGCAGACCAGCACAGCACTCGCACAGTCATACCACACATATTCATATCACAACACTGAACAATATTTGCCATTCACTCCATTAAACGACTCCAAAAAGTGAAATGAGAGTTTCAAACGCAGCACAGGTCTCTATTTAAAGCCATGTGGGCTGCGCTTCTAGTGCCACCTGAATGAAGTAGATACTGGACAAACACTTTGCATGAACAATGACTTTGTGGAGTGTAATCCCATTTGTCCAGTAAAGTGGAGAATAGTTTCATTCCAGCATGAGAGCTTTTCTAAAGCCGAGCTGCTAACATATTCATTCAGAGAAATAATAATGCTCTTAAATGACCTGAAAAATCAGGATTGGCATAAAAGGTTCTTTTGAAGTCAGCTGTCAACAGAACTTAGTTAATCTTTGAATCTTGCATGCAGCAATTATACATCTAATGGTTTTCAGTTGCAATTATATTCATGCTGGCTAAAAGTCACTGAAATTTGTTGGGATGTCCAGATCCAACCATGTGATCGGATCGGGATTAACTCCTGATTAGGACTCGAATATAGGCTATATGTATATGTTTATTATTTTTTAACACATCTATAGTTACATGTATGCAGAGACACAGAGTTAGACCTATTACTTGACTTCACACTAAAACAGCAATGTGTGCGACATGACATCACTTTATTGAAGACACTATTGGTGTCAGCAAAATAGAACACAGAAGCAAAATAAGGAACATCCTGGATTTGTTTCTTCACTCTTTTTTATGTATTATAGATGTATCGGATCAGATTTCGGTATTGGTCGATACTCAAGTTCAAATGACTCGGACTTAAGGGCAAAAAAACCCTGATCAGGACATTCCTAGAAATTTGCATACATGCTCTATATAGACATACACACACATGGTATATATTATACAAGGTTTTAACATCTTGTTGTTTATATATAATTCATAGGCCGTTTCTTAAATATGATTTTTTCTAAACAATAATTCACACATAATAGCTGTATAAACTCAATCTGCTTTACATTTTACACTTGCAATAATTACATTGTAGAGGTAAAAATGTAATTAATTTTAAAGATCAAAAACAAACAACAAAAATATATATGAAAAGTTGAATATTTATGGACTATTTAAAGCAGGGGTCTCAAACTCAATTTACCTGGGGGCCGCAGGAGGCAAAGTCTGGGTGAGGCTGGGCCGCATAAGGGATTTCACAAAAAAAAGTCCTCAAATGTCATTATTAACAGTTTTAATTATTTCTTCTGAACATGAAGTGTCCTGAACATTAATAGAACATTGAGTGAAGATTATGAACAGTTCTTCTGAACATGGCATCTTTTGCCTACTCCTTGCTGCCAGAGACTTGACAGCGCTTCTTCTCACAAATCTGAACCACATTTGGCTTTAGAGCGGAAGCAGTTGAGACCCTCAGTATGGCTTGGGGGAACTCACTCAAAACTTCCATTCCCTCACCCAGGCCCGTGCTGAGACCGTCCGAAGGGCATGTGCAGGATAAATTTTTGGAAGGGGGGGGGTTGGTGCAGATCTGCATAGTGGATGCGCGCGTACTGAAGAGCGGTGTTATCGCGCGCGTACTGATCAGCTGTGTTGTCGCGCGCCTACTGAAGGGCGGGACCGAAGGTGTGCCGCGTCGCGGGGGCACTTTTGATCATTTTGGAAGCGCACTTTCTATCCAAGACTAAAAAGGGCATGTGCACTGCACAGGTTGAGCCCTATGTGTGCACGTGCTTGCCCTCACCTAAAAAAAAAAGGCGTATATATGTATAAATAAAACACCCCCACTCCAGTCACATCAGTCTGTACCAGTCTGTATCTACCTATAATATATATAAGATGCAGGCTGTAGCTAGGTAGGTGGCAGGCTGCAGATAGGTAGCTAAGTGGCAGGCAGGGGCGGGAACAGCTTACCTTGGTTCTGGCCGGCGCGAGTTCCCTCCTTACACTTCCCGCCCGTCACAGCGTCTAACAAAGGGGCGGGGTGCGTGGTGACGTCATCGGCATCCCCGCCCCTTTGTTTACACGGCGGGCGGGGAATGCCAGTGACCGCTGTGTACGGATATAATCAGCGGAGCGGGGATCGCACTCTCTCCCCGCTCCGCTGATTCTGTCAGTGTACAGCGGTCGGCGCGGGCCACAAAATATTGCACTGAGGGCCGCAAATGGCCCGCGGGCCGCGAGTTTGAGACCCCTGATTTAAAGTATGGCTTAAAAAAAATGCTCTCTAATTTTCATTAAAAAATAACTGACCTCAGGTTGTGTCAATCGTATTTGGCATTTTTAAAACTATTCTGTCCTTAAAAATGTTAATCAGTTTCCATTTTTCAATTTTTTGCATGCAAAAAAGCCTTTAAAACATGTTTTGTCCAACCCAGGCTCATTGTGAAAATAAAGCCCTGTTTACATTCCTGAAGAGCGCCAAATACATCCCAGGAGCTACTTTCTTTTGCAGTCTGTGCGAATCTACCAGTGGCCGCTGTGTACGCTTTCTGAGATCTCAAATTTCTCTTACGAGTGTCACTCGCGCTTGCTCTTCTCACAAAAATACACCACAGGCCGTTGTCGACTGACTGACCGACTGATTTTCCTACCACTCCCACTTCCCTAAACCCCACCAACAGTGTTTTGAAAAGCAATCAAAAAAAAAGCCCCCTGATTTTTTACCATGTTTTTAGATTTTTTCACATTCTCTCCCTGTTGTTTACTTGTTTATTTTATTTTTTGGCTTCAATTTTTTTGCTTACCAGCTTTCTGGAATTGGTTTTCGCTGGACTCAAACCCCTTTATTGCACTCAATTCTTCTCTGCGTCTCAAGTATACGGAGACTCACTGGATAAACTGGTAACAGTGGGAAAGCCGTCCATACAGAGGTAAGCAGTCAGCTGCTATCGCGAATAGGAATGGCATCATACCATACCTTTGTGTTCGTTTTAAAGACGAAATCCAGCCATACATACCTATAGCTACATAATTTATGATCCCTAGAAATGTATATGCTACATTTTCAGATTGAGCCTTTGTTGATTTTGACAGCCACAAGTCAAAGGCAAAATACAGATTCTCATCACTTGACCAGCATCATAACTTTATTAAAAATACAGTGCATCAATTAATATAAAGACAGAATGTGGCAGACAAAAATTTTTTTAGTCATTTGAAAAAAACACGTTCGGACTTCAACGTGCAAAAACCTTTACACTACCAAACTGTTCACTCTAAAAATTCCGAGGAGCATTAAAAGATTTAGAGGGCTCCATTGATACCCGTCACTAACTTTTCAGCTCAAACAATAGATAGAGTTGGGGGTGTAGCAGGCAAACTAAACAAGAAGATATAAATGGAATGTAAGCTGTGGGCTGTACAAACCGCCTGGAGATAAAATTGATTTATTTAATGTGTTGTACATGACATGGAGTCCAACCTATTGTGTTTTATTAATGTCTACACTTGCCACGAAGCTAAACTCAACCTACTTGCGGTGCAACTCCTTCCTACTTCGAGATCTCTGGGCTGCAGTGATAACATCTTGGACTAAACCATAAGACAGACACACAGAGACAGATAATGGGTAAAACAAGTCTAAATACTAACATTGCTTTTACATGATGAAGGAATTCAACCTGAAAACGTACCTCTATATACATTTCTGGAGAACACCAAAAACGTCCCAGGAGCAAGTATTTTTTTTTTTGGAGTTTTTGTTTTTGCGAATAAACCAGAGTTAAACTATGCAGAGCTGTGGCCCTAGGAATTGAGTTTGAGACCATTAGACTGACCTATCGACTGACCCACCTTCCGTAAATCCAACCAATATTGTTTTTAAAAGCACCAATTAACCAGTGCCCACTCACTTCCCTAAACGCAACCGACAGTTCTAAAAAGCAATACAGAAAAAAAGGCCTAGACTGATTTTTACTTTGTTTTCAGATTTTACCACATTCTCACCCTGTCATTTACTTGTTTGTTTTATTTTCTGGCTTCTGTTTTTGTCTTACCTGCTTTCTTAAACTGTTCTTTGCCAGACTCGAACCCCGTCATCGTGGTCAACTCCTCTCTGCATTTCAAGTCTGCAGACATACATGGCGAGCTAACTGGACAAACTGGTAACAGCAGGACAACCTCCATAAGGAGATAAGCGGTCAGCTGGTAGGGCCGAAAAAAGAACGGTGTAATAACGCCCCACAGCGTTTGTTTTAAAGACGAAATGCAGCCATATGCACCTCTGGCTACATAATTTCCAATCTACAGAAACATAAATAGAGCTACGTTTTCAGAATGAGTCTGTGTTATAGGAATTTGATAAATTCTGGAAAAATAGGCCAAGTTTATGACCCCCCCCCCATAACCCTATGCCATTGCAATCTCAATGCACAACACAAATCACAACAATTTGTCTCAGACATAATTGTAAAAAAAAAAGAATTCAACAGTCATACGAAGCAATATTTTAGCCCTATAGTAAACAGCATGAAGTGCTATCCCTGGACCATTACTGACACGACAGGTTACAAAGGCACTTGTATGCATTTACAGAATAAAAAAGGAGTATGAGCTTTAAAAGAGGCCAAGCAGGCCTGCAAACACATCATTTAACACAAGCAGCCTGCAATCCCCAGAGGGAGGTCAATGTAAGAACATGAGGAAAACATCATTGCTCTCTGTTCTCTCAATGAGGCTTTTAGGTTTCTGCAGCGATATCATTTTTTGGTTGTTCGAAAGATTGAATGTTGCAGTGAAGAAGGTGGATAGCCCTGTGTGTGATACAGATGAAGAAAAATAGAGTGGATTCTGACTGAGAGGAGCGAGTGATGGAGAGGGCAGGAGAAGATGAGATCGCAAGAAAGCAATATAGATTGAGGAAAGAGGCTGAGAAAACCCAATTTTGAGATCAGCGAACGTTTTCCCGCTAATAGCCGTGGAGTATTTGCAATGAACTGGATATGATGGTCAAACCTGTTACCGTTGATTCTCTTCTCATCTGTTGCTGTAGTGAGTGGCTCATTTACTGCCAATACTGCTGTTTCACTGTTATCAGAGCTGTTTTACAACCTGCGATTCAGCTCATAGTAGAAACACTTTCGAATTTAAAGGTTATGTCTCGCAGTTTCATTTGGTGATGCTAGTAGTGGAGGAATTACATTCTTCACCCTTGAACGGAGGAAGATGACGTTTATTGTAGAAATGGCTCCCTTTTAGTTCATGAGAAGGAATCGTAAGTGAATTGACCACAAGTTGACCATATGAAATGAATTTACTAGAGAAAAAAATGCATTATGGTATTTTGAGAAGTCAAGTGTTCTACCAGCGTGATTCATAAATCATTCTGTGTCCATAAGGAAATCCATTAAAGCATGTTTAAACTTGTTTACTTTTTCTTGATAAAATACTGGGGTTCATTTCTCAAATAAATTATCAGTTACCCCATTCCTTAAATTCAACTTTGAATATATTTCTAGTTTAGTTCCTAGAAATTCATTTCCAAATGACCAATTTAGCATTTTTTTTAAAATGACAAATATTCATGTTGGTAACTAGGAAAGGTTTGGAGGGTTCGAACGACCCACTCCCCATGGACAAAAGGTCCAGCATTTGTCCTTTTAATAATTTTATGTAATTTAAATAATATATATTTTAAAATAGTGAAATTTTAAATAACTATGACCAGTAATTAAAATCCCATGAAGCCACAAAGCCACAATATTGTGATGCGGGTCACGTGACATAACCCCCCAAGTGGTTATGTTTAAATCTTTGATGCAACATTCTCATCCATACTCATACTGAGAAACGATATGGGTCGAAACGAGAAAGAGAGAGACATGAGAGAAAGCAGGCAGCAGATAATTTGTCACAAAATCTTGAACATAGTCAGATTGGATTTATAAGGTTCTATCTGCATTCTGAATGATTTTGAGACATTGAGCTTCAAAATTTTTGCACTCCATAGCAAAAAGTATGTGTATAACATTTGTTTTTTAAACAAAAAGCCTTAATGTAAACAACTTTTATGATCCCATTATGTAAATGAATTGTCATTTAATGAGAATATCAATAACTTAATTTTGACAAAAAATGTCAGATAGAACTTTATAATTCTAAGGTGATGATATTTTCAAAAAGACTGCCAAACAGGGTAAGACTAATGTTACTTACTTGCTAACAGACGAGAATCTGTTGCTACCATGAGGTTCTAGACTAACTGGCTGAATTAGTCAGGACATTCTTTATATTGGGCATTATTAATTTGTCCCGTGACCTACCGTTCCTTATTTTTGACATACATTTTTTTTAAATAACTGTCCAATGAAGGCTTTACTACCAAGTGGAGTCCTCAGCCGTTAGCTGTCACTTCATAAAAAAGGTGCTAATCCCATCACATCTGTGTTTTAAAGGCTGTTTACACTGGTCACTTCAATCGTTTTATTCTGATCGGATATAAATCCAATCGTTTGGACAGCTTCAGAAGGTGGTCTGAGACGTAACTGGAAGGGTCTTATTATTTGTTTTTAGACAAAATTAATTTCAATAAATTAATTATGACCTGGAAAAAAATTGACCTGCACCCATTTCGAGAAACAACTGTAGGTGCACGTTTATAGCCACATATTTACTATAAGCATAAAACATGTGTTATACATGCCATATCATCCGAAAATGTTTAAATAATAATGCCTGCTTGAATATAAATCACCTATTAAATATTCAAGCATGTAGTGCTGTGATGAACTACCACAAACATTGTTAAATTAAAAATTAAAAAGCACTCTAAAATTTGAAATAATGGTTATCGATATTGTGCATATTGATTATTACAAAATATTGCATTATTAAATTTTGCCATATGTCTACCTCTAGGGGAAGTCCTCATAAAAACGAAAAAAAAAAAAAAACATGTAGTGTGTGTTTGGACTGACAAAATTTACTTAGCAAGTAACTTGACAAAACAAAAAATTTTGTTACTGCAAAATGCATTCACATGAATTCAGAAGACAAGCTAACCTAGCACAAAATATTTCATAAAGTGTCACCTAATGTTGTATTTATACTTCTTAATCAAATACAAAATGTGGGGGAAAAAAATGCAAAAAGCTCTACTTAGAGAAAAAGACCCCCTCCCCCAACTAGGCTGGCTACAGGCCCGATATTTAGGTTCAAATGTACTGTATCTTAGGTGCAGTCACCATTGGTTTAGGTTTTTTGTTGTTGTTGTTGCTGTTTTTAATGTTGAAATGAATGACTATATAAATATTGCATGCCTATAAAATAGTTACCTAATACCTAATATTTTTTAGGTATGCTGTTTAACTGTTCATTAAAGTAAATCAGCCAATCACAAAGCAGCAACTCAGTGCATTTAGGCACGTATAGTAGCTGTGGCCAAGGTGATCTGCTGAAGTTCAAACTAAGCATTAGAGATGGGACAGAAAAGTAATTCAGTTTTCAGTTAAGATTCAGATAATCGACTGGGATTTTTAAGGTTTACATAGAATCATCCAAAAAAAGAGAACATATCCAGAATTGTTCAGTCCTGTGGACAAAAATGGCTGATTGATGTCAGAGGTTTAGGGTAATGGAAAGACAACTGTAACTCAGAAATCCACTTGTTACAACCAAGGTCTACAGAAGTGCATCTCTGAACACACAACGCATCAAACTTTGAAGCAGATGTGTAGGATTAAAAGATTAACATCATAGATGTGCATCGAACACATCTTCTGCAACTGTGTGACACAATTACTCTGTGTCAACAAGGATCAACCTTTCTTGTAAAACATTTTTGCAACTCTGTGTTGAATTGATGCCTTGAAGAATTAAGGCAGTTCTGAAGACAAAAGGCAACATTTCAAAGGATTCCACTTGCATAAATCTCTACAAGTCTAATAAAAACATTTCAAAGAATCTGTATTCAAACCACAGATCAAGGCCTTGGGATATTCATAGAGATACAGACTGCTCCTTATATACAAAACTATCTGAACTAGTTTCCGCCTATTACCGTAAAATCCTGTCTCTTTTCATCTCCACAGCTAGTTAATTCATTCTCTGTGTTTCGCATAAATGAAACTTTCGAAGCGGTACACATAGGCTGTGGAAGCCTCATCTGCCTTCTCTCCAGGTTGAGTGGGTCATATGGGGGAGGTAAATAAAGTATGAGTTGGATGTATGTACTATAGGTTTAGTCTGCCAGACTTATTATAGCATGACCTAGCTTCTCTCACTTTGTCCTGATGAGAATCTGAGACCTTCTTACCTGGAGACACACTAACACATATTGTACAGAAATAGGAATGACTCCTCACATGTGTAAACATTCGTTTACGTTACAACAATAGGTCCCACTTTATATTAAGTGTCCTTAACTACTATGTACTTACATCAAAAAATAAATACAATGTACTTACTGTGTTTATAATGTATTTGAGAACACTTGTGGTGGTTTCGAGTTGGGATAGAGGTTGGGTTATGGACAGGTTTGGTGGCATGGGTAGGTTTAAGGGTGGGTTAAGGTGTAAGGGATGGTCAATAGTGTATTTACAAATGTAATTACAAAAGTTATTTACAGATGTAATTACATACATGTATTTAATCAATCATTTACATTTACATTTATTAATTCCTGTTTAAGTACATATTAGTTAAGGCCACTTAATATAAAGACCCAACAATATATAATAAAAGCAGATTTCTTTTGTGCTTTTGATCAAAAAAAGTCCAAATTGATGGCTAACGTACTGTACATCAAAATAAACAATGTGATTACATGCTTGCACAGTGTGTTCAGTGTACTCCAGATCAAATAAATACGATTCAGGATCTGCATCAACATATCCAAGACGTTTGTCATGCAAGTTAGCCAAAGTTTCAGGCGCTGTGTAATATTATTACTCCTGCTGTGGTGTTTGCGTCTATTGATTATTATGCTGGAATGAGAGTACAGTCTTAGCCATATCGGTCTAGAAAATAGTAGCTTTCATTTTCCCTTGGTCTTAGTACACATAAAAACTACAGAGGAGTCAAGCTTTAAATAGAAGAATTGTCAAAAGTCTTGTCATTTTTGAGTGAAATGCAAATGGTCTACACCAATTCAATGATCTATGCCAATAAGCTAAAGGTCTGGAGATTGGCTGAATAAATGAAAAAAAAAATGGTAAAACTCAACTGCTTAATTCTTTTGGAAGATGTGAAAATCTTTTTTAAGTGGAGTGATGCCATTTTTAATACATTTACATATTACTTTAAATGTCAACTTTCAAAACTCTCAAACTCTCAGCACACGGGTGATGTCTGATTGTTTTTTAAATCATGTTTTTTTTTAATCAGATTATCACTGCAAAGTAGTTTCCGACATCTCCTTACTACACAAAGAACTAAAAATGGCATTGAATCACCTGCAATATCTTGCTTGTTACAGTGCAAGCATGAGCAATAAGTTGCTGGCTGCTGTTCAGAAGTTGCTGGTTGCGGTTTTCTCTTAACTAGTACAATACAATTGTGTATGAATAATTTAGCCCATATTTTACATATCCAAGCTAACTTTGTGCTTCCACCAAACATTATAGAAGCTTCAAATGAAACCTCACATCAGTTGTTTTGGATTTGTAAATGTGCTATCACATGCACATTCAATCAGCTTGGTCAGACTTGACTTCAAGTTGTGCATATTCAGATGTGGAACCGTGCTAAAAAACAACAACAAAAAAAATAAAATAAAAAATGTCATGCAATCAAAGCAAACTTTCGACACTGTTTTGACATCACATTCACTCCGTGGACCAAAGACAACTTGCGGACATGTCGAGTGTAAATAAGCAACTCATGAATCCCCGGTGCTGTGAAGCACCACCACATGATTACTGAAATTTTCATATTGCCTCTTAAAATACATACTAAATGACACAACAATTCCTCTAATTGAAGAATTACATATACTGTGTGTGTGTGTCATCACATATTCAACTGTGCAATATAAAGGTGTTGAGAAATCCCTTTCACCTCAATATCTTCACTCTCATTAATCTAAAATGAACCTACACCCGGCAGTGCAATATTACTCCAAGACACTGTGGATTTTAAGATTTTGGCTGCAGCTGCTGTGATTTGATATAAGTTACACAATTTCTACTCCAATAAATATCACTAGGGTCTGAGGAGCTTATCCTGGGCTGAGGAGGAAAAAACTGAACTAATTCTCAGCTGCCTATATAGTGATTTATTCCAGCTGAGTCAAGATTCTTAGCAGTTTTATCATGAAACAGGGCAGTGAATAGGATGAATGCACCCTGCAAATTAGGTGAAATTTCCTTGTCAACATCACCATTGTCCTCCAAGTAATGACTGCAGAACATCTGCCAAAGTGGAAAATGCACAATATCAGAGCCAACACCAATGCTAGAAATCGAATTCCCAAAGGATACTAAACAACAACCTTGAAACACGTATAGACATCTGCAGTCTAGATTCTTCTATGCTTGTTAAAAAGTAACATTTGTATTCAAGCATACGCTGACTTAAATATCCATTACACTGCCATTTCCATCTAATATGAGATTATCGTGGTCAACAGATGGCAAGTAAGCAACCTTAATAAAATAATTTAGGATTTCTTTCACAAACAAGTGTTATAATTCAAGGTTGTTTTTATTAAGTAAGGACTTTGTAAATTGTGACCTTATAGAACTTATGGTAATAGTTTTAAATTTGTGAGTGTACAGACAATTCAATTGTTGATACAGTTTTTAATATAATTTTTTTGACAACGGTTATACTTTGATTTGTATGTGGTCACATAAATTCTTAAACATAGCGCTTTACATGATGCCCTAAATCTTTAGAAGTTTCTGCAGTAAGGTCCACCCAGTTGGCCCAATGTAGGTGTCCACTGGTGGATGAAGGTTTACTGCGTGTTCGGCCTGTCCAGTGCACAATGTCGTTTTAGTTTAAATTTAACTCATATTTGACTCGGATTTGGATCCTTGGATTTGGATATATTTGGATATATTTATCTTTTGTTTTATCTGACTCCAGTCATAAAACATTAAGAAGATTCTATCAATACATATACAGTATACAACTTATTTACATTTTGGGATGTTTTTTTATATGTTGTTTACATTAAGACTTTTTATTTAATAAACAAATGTTACACACATACTGTTTGTTATGGAATGTAAAAACTTTAAAGCTCATTATCTCAAAATCATTCAGATAGAACCTTATAATTCCAAGGTGACGATAGATAGATAGATAGATAGATAGATAGATAGATAGATAGATAGATAGATAGATAGATAGATAGATAGATAGATAGATAGATAGATAGATAGATAGATAGATAGATAGATAGATAAATGTTTGAACCTTTTGTCTTAACTTGCAATTACATTTATTCATTCGGATGCTCATGTCGCTCAGAGGAATTGCCTCATCCGATGGCCTCACGGTCACACTCTCGTCAGTCTTGATTATTAAACAGAGGTAATTGACTAATACTTTTAGATGGCTGCTTCTATGCTTGCTCATTCTAAAATATTTTTGATTATTCCCCTAAGATGTATGCCCTTGATTTAAAGTTAATCTTATTTCTAATCAGATGTCAAGGCCGTTATTATAAATATAACCGATTTCTGTTCTCTATAATAATTTTGGTTTTGCCAAGCTCATGGTTTCCCCATGTATATACTTAATTTAGAACAACATTATTTTCAAACAAGGGTCGGGCGTGTGTGGAACAACATAAGACATTTGTATTTAGTGGCATGTTAGATCTGCAGAGTTACTGTCTATGGGGAACAAATGATAATTTGAATAGAAGGCAGTAGTTCAAAAGATACCCAAAGCTATTTTTGAGGGAATGTACCAGTCAAACTGAGACATTTCAAATTATAGTCAAACATGATAGGTAAATTCCCTTGGATTGATATAGAACATTCATATTTTTTATGGATTGATATAGAACATTCATATCTGATGACCAACAGAAGGGAGTGCTGGAGATGCTTCAAATGTAAATGAAGGAAAGGAGAGGAGTAAACTTTCCGGCATTCCAACCTGGTTGGGTGTGGATCCAATTGTCTCAATGTTTCCAGCCCATGCTTGTATTGTTAGACATCAGAGTATCTGTGGTGTCTCAAATCTTACACTGCCACCCCAAGAAATACCTAAATACGCAAGAAAAAGCAGCTTGGTTTAGAACAAAGATGTTTAGGCCACAATGTGGACTCAAGCATAGACTTTATAGTATGGTGATCTTTAACTTCCCATGCTCCATTCTGTCATGAGGCAATGTGGTGTGGTGCACTCCAGTTATAACTGGTTGCCTAATGCTGCACTCTTGGGAACAAAAAATGCAAGACCCTGTCTACCCATAAGGCAAAGCGTTGGAAAGCATTGTCTGCTCAGCTGATCTACACTGTCTTGGGAATAGGAAAGAGGTGTCTTTGAAGTCTAGCGCTCTCATAAATCACAGCAGCCTCAGTCAGTGCATTGCCTTCCTGGAAGCGCGTTTAGCGGCAGCAGGCTCCTGTGATTCCTAATTACGCTATGCAGATTATGTTAATGTGCATCTATCTAGTGAGCAACATGGTGTGGTTAATTAGAAGACAAGACATCGGTGCTGTCAACTCTCATAGTGTTATTTTCTCCAGACAGTTTACAGGTTATAACATTTTAAGGCACAGCTAGAGCTCTGTAACAACTGTGTCTGGAGGGCTTGTATGGATTATTTGGCTTGTCCTCTAGGATAAGTGACCCCATGCAGTTTAATTTGGTTTAACGGTTTGTTCGACAGTGATAATCAAGATGCTTATTGGTGGGTAATCTGTGTGCATGTGGGGTAATGAATTTACTGACACAGGTCATAAAATCTGTGGTTGCCACCTAAAACAGGAGTGTTTTGTCTGTTTTTGTCAATTTATTTTCTTTTTAGATGTTAGATGTTAGTCTGATTGTTTCAGGGATATCTATAACCTAGTGTGCTTCAAAACAGTGACAATGTTCACATTCAGAGGATATAAACATCTAAAGCTTGCAGTTTGCCACTTCTTCCTAAATTGATACATTTTTCATTCATCACATCGTCTCATACTTTAGTTTCCTCAACAAATCTTGACCAATCATATGCTCTCTAGTATTTGACATGCTGCGCTTCCTTTAAAGCAGCGGTCACTCTGGACTTTTTGCTCTATAGACTTCCATTCATAATGCGTCAGACCAGAAATGCAAGCTCACAAGCTCAAAAGTTTCACAGTTCGCTGAATTGCAACCTGGTAAATTCTGACCTGCGAAATAGCATCGGGTGATTGCATAAGACCAATCGAAGATCAAAACATGACCTCACTTTAAAATATGGACCAATCAAACACTTTAAGCTGCAGTCACAGAGTTTGAGCATGCGATATACTATTGTGCATCGCTGCGAAAAGGGGTGGGATTAAGCAAGCTTATTACACATTCAAAAAAGCAAGCAATTGCTCCATGTTTTAAATTTCTGTTCAGAGAGGTCATGTTTTGATCCTCGATTGGTCTCAGGCAGTCAAGTGATGCAATTTCGAGTTCACCAAGCTTGAACTTTGCAAGAGCATGATCATGTGTCAAGTTTCGCAGGTAGCTGCGGTGCAAAGTTCAAGCTTGGTAATGTAATGTAATGTGTATTTATATAGTGCATTTGTGTATGGCCATACACCCAAAGCACTTTACAATCATGAGGGGGGTCTCTCCACACCAGCACCAGTGTGCAGCATCCACTTGGATGATGCAACGGCAGCCACAGAAAAACAGCGCCAGTGCGCTCACCACACACCAGCTATTGGTGGAGTGGAGAGACAGTGATCGAGCCAATTCGATGGAAGGGGATGATTGGGAGGCCATGATCGTAAGGACCGATAGAGGGACTTTGGCCAGGATACCGGGGTTACACCCCTGCTCTTTCACGAGAAGTGCCATGGGATTTTTAATGACCACAGAGAGTCAGGACCTCGGTTTAACGTCTCATCCGAAAGACTGCGCCCACTGACAGTGTCGTGTCCCCTTCCCTTTTACTGGGGCATTAGGACTCACACAGACCACAGGTTGAGCGCCCCCTGCTGGCCTCACTAACACCACTTCCAACAGCAACCTAGTGTTCCCTAGTGGTCTCCCATCCAGGTACTGACCAGGCTCAGCCCTGCTTAGCTTCAGTGAGTAACCGGTCTTGGGCTGCAGGGTGACATGGCTGTGGCGATACAGCCAACCTTGACCTGCGAAATCGCATCAATTGACTGCATGAGACCAAATTTAAAACATGGACCAATTGCTCATTTTTTTAAATTGTCTAATCATCTTGTTTAATCCTCTTCTTTTTTGCAGCACCGTACAACAGAATTTCGCAAGCTCAAACTCTAAAGTGACCTTAGTTAAGTCGCTTCTTATTTGCTTTTCATTTGATGCACTTGATCTCAACCACTCTCACTGGCAGAACTGAGAAAAACAAAATGTTATTGGTGTTTTTTTTTTTTCTAAAAGGGAGAAGCAACTCTCTTCATAAGAAAAAAATAAAATAAAAAAATGCACGTTTCAAAGGACTTAAAGGGACTTTTAAAGAAAGATTCCAGGTTTAAGTTGAACAAAACAGCACCTGTGGGCCGACTTTTTAATGGTTCAAAGCTGATTTAATAATTTACTTATTTTTTACAACTCCAAATCAGAAAAGGTTGGGACAATCTGAAAAACACAAATAAAAAATAAATTACTGATTTTTAAATTTACTTTGACTTGTATTTCATTGCAGAAAATACAAAAAAAAAAAAAACATTATTTAATGTGTTCCTCATGATTTTTACTTTAGTTACCACTTTAGACTTTTTGTTTCAAAATCAACACATATTCCAATTTTGGTTCTTGCAACACATTTCAAAAAACATTGTGACGAGCAATGTATAGCTCGTAATCAGGTAAAATGGTTAAATGTGTGATTTGAAACAGGTAATGTCAACAGGTGATCATAATTGTGATTTGGTACAAAAGCCACATCCAAGAAAGGCTTAATCATTGAACAAAGATGGATAGATGTTTGCTAGTTTGTAAGCAAATATGTAATAAAACTGTTGAAATGGGGAAATTAATGAAAAAATTATTAGTTTGGGGTTGAGTACTTAGTGCTTACAGCATAACATTCTGACAAAATTTGTAATATTTTTGTTACAACCCTGGTCTAGGGTAAGAATGTAGTATAAATCAAACACTTGACAAATTTAAAATAATGATCTGTTTATTTTTTATTTTCTTTAATTTTTTTAAACACCCAAGAAGCCTATATCTCAGAGAGAACTCACAAAAAATAATAAATGAAAAGTACACTATCAAAACACCCACAATAAAATTACCTACACCTTACAAGGATAATAACAGGAATATGAACAAAATATAACATCTCACTTCCCACCTTTACATAAAAACAAGAGAAAAAATTTACAAGAAAGAAAATGGTGGAAATCCAACCCCTACTGCTGTGTACTCAAAATTTTTACAGTGAAGACAAACAAAGACAAAAATTAAAGGGGGGGAGACACTGGAGGAATAACAAAAAATCCGAAATTTACACACAACACATAAATACACAATCCAACACATACAACAAATATCGCTAATAATTATACTTTTAGCAATAACTCCAAACAGCATGCTATCCTACTCTTTCTCCGCTTTCTACAACCATTTCATTTTTTAAAAGAGGCCCAAAGTCACTCCAGCCAATCCCCGGTGATGTTGGCAATGTAAATAGGGCGGGACCAGTGACGAGGGATAGAGTGGGAGAAAGAGTGAGAGCGAGCACACAGGGGATCAGAGACACAGACTTGAGAATGCAACATATTATTTAGACAGTATAAACCAAACACTGACATTATAAAATCTCTCAAATATGACTGGAAGTCATGTGATTATTGCCAATAGATTTAATTTAGAAAAAGAATAAATTTGCAGCTTGATGACTATGTGAAGGACTGTGGAATCATATATAATATTCAAATGACAGCTAGTGTTTTGTGTTGTTTTTATTTTAGCCATTGTTGGAACATTCATTCATTTTCTTTTTGGCTTATTCCCTTTATTTATGCATTGCCCCATAGTTGAAACAAAATTATGAAATCCCGACTCACCCGTGATTGACTGGAACACATTGAGGTCAAAAGTGACATTTCACTTCTGAAATTCACACCTGCAGCTGTGTCTGGAATGTAGCAAGACAATTGTAGACAATTTAATGAGCAACAGATCCTTACTTTCAGTAACAAGTATCTTGAACAATGTGGTCAGGATCATCACTCCATATACGCAGGGTACTATTTAGATAAAAAGGACTTGAGTTGATGTAATGTTTATACAATCAAACTCTCTGAGATATATGTTATATGTTATATGATTTTGTCCAGCTCAGTATGTCATTAAATGATTTAATCTACACCAAAATGTTAAAAACACATAATCTGTTAACTTAATTTCACACAGTAAATTTTGTATTAAATAGGTTGTCTAGATTTATACATAATACATGTTAGGTTGTATTGTTAAATAAAGGGTTAATAATTAACTGTTCCCAGTGATCCTCAGGTAGCTGTGAGCTTCAGGATGGGTGATATTACCTTATTTCCACAGATCTGTTCCTCAAGATCAATTTTTAATTTACTGACAGTTCAACTAATAACAAATCCAATTACACAGCAGCTGCTTCCAGATAGACTTATTGGAGCCTGTGTTTTTAGCATCTAAAAGTGAGAAGACCCCATAAAGGGGAGAAAATGGAGTATTTTCCCTTTTGCGTGTGAAGAAAGCGTGCTGTTTGCTTATTAGCATTCAGCGAAGGACAGCGTAAAGCAGTGGAGGGAGGGAGTGTGGAACGGTGAGAGGACATTTCAGAGGTTGCTTGGGATAAACCTAAAGGTCATTTCAACTACCAAGTGTCAAAACAACATCAATCCATGATGATAGGATGCAGAAGTAAACTAAGCCCTTAAACTCTTTCCTCAAAAATAGTTTCAGACATTCTGTCAGATCACAGTATCAAGCACTGGCCATCCAAGTTATTTTTCAATATGGACGAGCACTAGTTGTCCTACATTTTAAAGCAATTTTGAAAATCCACTAAACCCTATGAAAATCCACTAAACTTTCTTAAAACTGACTGTTCACTGAAAGATAAAAACAATTACTTTAGATTAAGAAGTTGTTAATGGTTTATTGTTAATGACTTAGCAAGTTAATTCATTATTAATCATATTTTCATTCTAAAGTGCATAAATAAACAATGTTGATTTTCTAAATAGAGTAAATGTATTCGAGTTTGTGGGCTGTCTTTTCTAGAAATCTTTTGTTTATTGATTCTTGACTTGACACAGCATTTATGACACAAAACTTTTCATTTTTTGAATGTTTCTGGTTTAAAATTTTAAAATTGCTGTTTAATCTCAACTGTCATTTCCAGAAAGGTATTTTTAAATGATTCTTGATTTGACTTAAAACATTTATTTCATTTTTCATTTTTTTTCAAATATTTTAAATACTTTTAATGTGAGCTGTTATATTATACACGTATACAGAAATATTTTTATTGATTCTTAATTTAATCAACAACTATCTTTTTAAGTTTTTTATATTTGAATGGTATTTACAATATTTTAGTTGTAAAACCTCACATTTAAATCAAAGGAATAACATTGATACCATTATAATGATATTGATGTTTTTACAAGTTTATATTAGTGCAAAAGCAATGATGTTATTTGTCTATAGGGAAACACACTGACATGCTAGTTCCCCTTCGGTTGGGGAACTTCAGTGCCATGAATGGGAGGATTCGGATCAGAAGCCGCTTATCTGGAGAGTATTGAACGGGCCAATGAATGAAATTAATTGGCAGCGTAAGCTTGCGCAGGTGTGCGACATCTGCAATTATTTCAGCATATAAGCACACCTGAAGCCAGCAGACGCCATCCTTTTCGCTTCAGATCCTTTCTGAGTGAGTCGATGAGGGTTCCTCTTGCTGATCAGCACTTCAGAGCGAACGAGTGTGTCTCCCGGTCCAGAGTGGGTCTTCGCGGTGGCAGACGGTCGAGCTGGGTTACTCCCTTGCCTGCGGTTCTTTGGGTCCGGTCCTCCAGAGCGGTGCGTATAGTTGCAACTTTCCTAAAAGAGCAACACAGTCGTGCAGCACGTCCTTTTCAGGATGGCGCTCCGACTGTGCGTTTCTGGATGCGGGGGTTTCCTGTCTCCGGATGATGGACACGATCACTGCATTGCATGTTTGGGGGTCCAGCATGTTAATGCGGTGCTCGCGGGCGGTTCATGTCGTCATTGCGATGCCATGACCGTTGCACAGCTAAGATCGCGGCTAACTTTCGCAAGAGAGCGAGCCACCCCAGTTGCCTCCTGCTCTAAAAAAGCAGCGGGCGCTCGGGCAGATCTGAGGGTTTCAGCGGGAGCTAATCCGCCGCCCACGGGCTCGCGGACCTCTCGCTCCTCACGGCGCTCCATCCAAGCTTCGGGTGGTGAGAGTGATCCGTCTAACCAGATGGTAGCTCTCACACTCGCTGACACCGGAGATCAGATGTCCTCCGCGGCATCGGAGGGTGGGCTTTCACTGTCCGACGAAGATCCGGACCCGCTCGCCCCCTCCGGGCAGGTGAGCGCTGTCAAATCGGATCCTGAAGCGGACATGTTAGCCGTGCTTTCCCGGGCTGCTTCGGCCGTGGGGTTGGAGATGGTTTATCCCCCAGCTCCGCGGCCGGACCGACTAGATGGGTGCTACGTAGAGGACCAGAAGGCGAAGCCTTCGAAGCCTCTCGTCCCCTTCTTCCCGGAAGTGCACAGTAGGCTCACGCAGTCCTGGAGGGCACCTTTCTCTGCCCGTGCTGCGAGTGCCTCCGCCCTCACCGCCCTTGACGGCGGAGCTGCCAGGGGGTATGAGGCGATCCCGTCAGTGGAGCGCGCTATCGCGGTCAATCTTTGTCCGCGCGGCGCCTCTACGTGGCGGGGTTTGCCCCGCCTCCCGTCCAAAGCCTGTAGGTTGTCTGCCTCCCTCGGAGCCAGAGCTTATAAGGCTGCGGGCCAGGCTGCTTCTGCTTTGCACGCGATGGCCACCTACCAGCGCTACCAAGCGCAGGCGCTGGCCGAGCTGCACGAGGGCGGGTCCAACCCAAGCTTATTACATGAGCTGCGCACCGCGACCGACTATGCTCTTCGGACTACTAATTCCGCCGCGTGTGCGCTGGGGAGGACGATGTCCACACTTGTGGTTCAGGAACGCCACCTCTGGCTAAACCTGGCCGATATGCGCGACGTTGACAAAGTTCGCTTTCTTGACTCGCCCATATCCCAGGCTGGCCTGTTCGGCGACACCGTCGGTGAATTCACCCAGGAATTCAAGGCTGTGAAAGAGCAGTCGGATGCGATGGGCAATGTCATCTATCGGCGTGGCCGTAAGCCCGCTCCGCCCGCCGAGCCATCCACCTCCGCTGTTCCTCGCCGAGGGCGCCCGCCAACGAGTGCTGCCCCGCCCCCGCCTGCGCCTCCGGCCAAGCGGGCGCGGCGTTCACCTCGAAAGCAGGCAGCCCCTCCTGCCCAGGACGCCGTAAAGTCCGGTAAACGGACCGCGAAGCGTCCCTGAGACAGGCCATCCGGAGAAGAGGAAACTTGCTCTTTCCCCGCTGGAGGGCGGGGCCCCGATAACAACGGTACTTTTCAGTGCCACCAAAACATCAGTAAAAGAGCACTTTTTCCCTTCCCCGGATGTGACTGCACGAGTTCTGCCAGTCCGGGACGCGCTGCCTTCCGGCTCGCAGACTCTACGTGCTTCGCCAGTGGCTCACGAGCGCTGGGGGGACGGTATCCCTTTCCTCAGCCCTCCAGCCCCCTCTCCGGAGTCAGGGTGCGGAGCCAGAGCGAATCGCTGTCCTCCAGCTCTTCCGCGGGACCCTCGTGCTTCCCGGATCAGCACACCCACTCCGCGCTGCCCCACCGCTGGTACGTCAGCGATTGTAGCGATGACTCCATTAGCGAGGGCTCTGCCTGCCTGGTTAGCACGGGCCAGCCCCTCGCGGTGGCTCATACGCACAATCAGACTCGGTTACGCGATTCAGTTCGCGAAACGGCCCCCCAAGTTTACGGGCGTGTATTTCTCCAGGGTCAACCCCCTGTCCGCCCCTGTCTTGCGAGAGGAGATTGCTGCCTTCCTGGCGAAGGGTGCAATCGAGCCGGTTCCTCCAGCCGAGATGGAGAGTGGGTTTTACAGCCCATACTTCATCGTACCCAAAAAGAGCGGTGGGTCACGGCCAATCCTAGATCTGCGCGTTTTGAACCGCTGTCTGCACAAGCTGCCGTTCAGAATGCTCACGCAGAGGCGCATTCTCCAATGCGTTCGTCCTCGGGATTGGTTTGCAGCCATAGACCTGAAGGACGCGTATTTCCATGTCTCCATTCTTCCACGCCACCGCCAATTTCTGCGGTTTGCGTTCGAGGGTCGAGCGTGGCAGTACAAGGTCCTCCCCTTCGGGCTCTCTCTGTCTCCGCGGGTCTTCACCAAACTCGCGGAGGGTGCCCTAGCGCCCCTTCGGCTCGCGGGCATTCGCATACTCAATTATCTCGACGACTGGCTGATTTTAGCCCACTCGCGGGAGCAATTGATTATGCACAGGGACAAGGTGCTTCGGCATCTCCGCCTACTGGGGCTTCAGGTCAACCGAGAAAAGAGCAAACTCGCCCCCGTGCAGAGGATTTCTTTTCTCGGGATGGAGCTGGACTCGATCACCATGGTAGCGCACCTCTCCGAGGAACGCGCTCGCCTGTTGCTGAACTGTCTGAGGGAGCTCGACAGCAAACTAGTGGTCCCACTGAAGTTCTTTCAGAGGCTCCTGGGGCATATGGCATCCGCAGCCGCCGTCACGCCGCTCGGGTTGCTCCATATGAGACCACTTCAGCACTGGCTTCACGATCGGGTCCCCAGACGCGCATGGCACGCGGGCACACACCGGGTCTCGGTTACTGCGCTGTGTCGCCGCGCCCTCAGCCCTTGGAACGACCCCTCGTTCCTACAGGCCGGTGTGCCTCTAGGACAGGTGTCCAGCCATGTTGTTGTTTCAACAGACGCTTCCAACACGGATTGGGGGGCCGTGTGTCGCGGGCATGCGGCTGCGGGCCTCTGGAAGGGTGCCCAGCTGCATTGGCATATCAATCGCCTAGAGCTGTTGGCAGTGTTCCTCGCTCTCCACCGCTTTTTACCGGTGCTGGAGCGGCAACACGTGCTGGTCAGGACGGACAGTATGGCGGCGGCGGCGTATATCAACCGCATGGGGGGTATGCGCTCTCGCCGCATGTCTCAGCTCGCCCGCCGTCTGCTCCTCTGGAGTCACCCGCGGCTGAAATCGCTGCGCGCCATTCACGTCCCAGGCACGCTCAATCGTGCAGCCGATGCGCTCTCACGACAGCTGTTACGCCCTGGAGAATGGAGACTCCACCCCGAGTCTGTTCAGCTGATATGGGCGCGATTCGGGGAGGCCCAGATCGATCTGTTTGCTTCCCCCGAGAACGCTCACTGCCAGTTGTTTTTTTCCCTGACCGAGGGCTCTCTCGGCACGGATGCACTGGCCCACAGCTGGCCTCGGGGCATGCGCAAGTATGCGTTTCCCCCAGTGAGCCTGCTCGCGCAGTTTCTGTGCAAGGTCAGGGAGGACGAGGAACAGGTTCTGCTAGTTGCGCCCCTTTGGCCCAACCGGACCTGGATATCAGAGCTCTCACTCCTCGCGACGGCCCTCCCCTGGCGGATCCCTTTGAGAGAGGACCTACTCTCTCAGGGACAGGGCACCATCTGGCACCCTCGCCCCGATCTTTGGAACCTCCACGTGTGGTCCCTAGACGCGAGGAAGACTTAGGTAACCTACCGACTGCGGTGGTTAATACCATCACTCAGGCTAGAGCCCCCTCCACGAGGCGCGCCTACGCCCTGAAGTGGAGTCTATTCACTGAATGGTGCGTCTCTCGCAGAGAAGACCCCCGAAATTGCCAGATTAGTGTTGTGCTCTCTTTCCTTCAAGAGAAGTTGGACAGCAGGCTGTCGCCCTCCACTCTCAAGGTTTACGTGGCCGCCATCTCCGCTTATCATAGCGCGGTAGCTGGCGGCACCGTGGGAAAGCATAACCTGGTCATCCAGTTCCTTAGGGGTGCTAGGCGAATTAATCCATCTCGCCCCCCTCTCATGCCCTCTTGGGATCTCGCCCTCGTTCTCACGAGTCTGCGATCCGATCCCTTTGAGCCACTCGAATCAGTATCTCTAAGATTTCTGTCCCTGAAGACAGCTCTGCTGGTTGCGTTGGCCTCCATCAAGAGGGTCGGGGACCTGGAGGCATTTTCGGTCAGTGACTCGTGCCTGGAATTCGGGCCGGATTACTCTCACGTCATCCTGAGACCCCGCCCCGGTTATGTGCCCAAGGTTCCTACCACCCCCTTTAGAGATCAGGTAGTGAACCTGCAAGCGCTGCCCCCGGAGGAGGCAGACCCAGCCCTTTCTTTACTTTGTCCAGTTCGCGCTCTGCGCATTTATGTTGACCGTACTCAGAATTTTAGATCATCTGAGCAGCTCTTTGTCTTATGGCGGTCGGCAGCAGGGAAGTGCCGTATCAAAACAAAGATTATCCCACTGGATTGTGGATGCCATTTCACTCGCTTATTCGAGTCGAGGTCAGCCGTGTCCCCCGGGAGTTCGTGCACACTCCACTCGGAGCGTTGCATCCTCTTGGGCGCGTGCACGCGGCGCCTCTCTAACAGACATCTGTAGAGCTGCGGGCTGGGCGACACCCAACACATTTGCAAGGTTTTACAATCTGCGAGTGGAGCCGGTTTCCTCAAGGGTATTAGGTAACCCTTTGGTGATTGAGGAGACAACTCGGTAGGGTGTTGAAACACGCTTGCGGCGCCATTCTCCCTAACACGGAGGTACGTGCGCCTTTTTTATCTGTCAGTAAAGTTCCCCGTCAGGTGAGCCCTGCAGATTCCTCCGTGGCCCCCAGCACTGACTCAGCGGAGGAGTCACTTGCTGGCCCACTACGTTGTAGGTCTGCCCGCTGGTCAGCCCGCGTTTTGGGTATAGGTGCCTGCTATGCGTGATCCCCACTAGGCGATGCCATATGCTTATTCCGCCACGGTTAAGTCCCCCCCCTGGGTGGACCCGTGTCTTCCCTCTCCGCTAACCACTCTTTTGCTATGCGTACTCCCCCTTTTTAGGGCTAGTCCATAGGTAAATTCTGCCATCTATCCCCCCCTTGGGTAACGGATGGCCTCCGCAGCGTCCTCCCTATCGGGATTGCACGCTTCCCAACGTACTGTCGTATTTCCTAGAATTATCTAGATGCTAACGACTTCCCAAAAAATATATCTAAATCCGTAAAACTTCTGTTGAAGTAGGATAAATTAGGGCCAGGGACACGTTGGAGGACCGCGCCCCCCATGATGTGGGTGCGTCACGCTTGCTTGACTATCTCCTCATCGGGGGTGTTGGTAAGGTGCAGTCATTATGGCGCTTTCCATATTCTCCCATTCATGGCACTGAAGTTCCCCAACCGAAGGGGAACGTTCGAGGTTACAGAAGTAACCCTTCGTTCCCCGAGGAGGGGAACGGAAGTGCCATATTCCGTCGCCATGATGACTGTCCCTTAGCTGTTTGAAAGTCTCTTCAGCTTAAAAGGATGGCGTCTGCTGGCTTCAGGTGTGCTTATATGCTGAGATAATTGCAGATGTCGCACACCTGCGCAAGCTTACGCTGCCAATTAATTTCATTCATTGGCCCGTTCAATACTCTCCAGATAAGCGGCTTCTGATCCGAATCCTCCCATTCATGGCACTTCCGTTCCCCTCCTCGGGGAACGAAGGGTTACTTCTGTAACCTCGAACGTTTCCTAGACATGCTATAATGTGTTATTGTTACATTTATTGATTACATCAATGTATATATTTTGACCTGATATAAAGGTAATTTTAACATGCTAAACCACAGTATTGTATATTGTCAAGTGATTTTAGCACAATGTTTCAAATTGTCAATCAAAATTTCAAAAACTGTCAGAATATTCCAGAGACACAACACACTTTAACAGTTTTAGAATATATAGAAAAAATGTTCCACTTGCAGCATTTTCTAGCTCCTAAATTGCTATTCTCTAAATCAATGGCTAAAATGTACACTGTAAAAAGTGTTTAGTTGACTTTACTTAAAAAGAGAGAGTAAACTCATTGTCTTATGATTAAGTAAACAAACTATGTGCATAATTCTAAAAATTTTTATAAGTCAAAGGGTTTACTAACTTAAGTAAAATCAACTTGTTGCTTTTAAGAGATGTTTCCTGTTCTAGATGAAATGTAAACTTCCCTTTAGTTTACTGATGAGATTAAAATTAGATAAAATGAGATTCTTCATTATATATATTCATTATACATAATATAATACATTAGATATATTAGATAATAATGAGTCTTTAGCTGTGTCAGCGTGACTTTAATACAGAACCCAAGCCCCGCCCATTTATTGCGTATGTAGACCCGAGAAAATTTAACCTCCCCGGCCCCTCTCACAAAGAAAATATTCACTATGGGTAAGAAAAAGAAGACAAACACTGAAGCAAATCCTGTTTGAATCATGTTAGTGAATCATTTAGTGTTGCTTTCCCTACCCAAAGATAAGGAAGAATCAGTGGTTGAAGTTTATTTTTGCAAAAATATCTCAGCATTATTACCCCAGCCTTGTGCTGTGTTGCTGTCATTTTTCTGACAAGTGCTTCAGCAATCTACACACTTACAATGGGGGATTCATCTCCGTTTGTTAAAGGAAGGATCAGAAAAGACTGTTAATGTATGAGACTTTAACAGAGCTTGACAGGAACTTGTGCACAGTTCATGGATCCGTTTCTTCCTCCATTTCACAAGCGTGAGTAGCTTAAGTGTGATTTAAATTGGTTGCCTCCTTTTTTTTAGCTTGCAAATTATGTAATTAACTGTATTTTGTTACTTGTAACCACTCCATGCGACTTGTACTGCATCTGGTTAACTCTTTATATTCTCATATCGCTCATATAATGATATGAAATCATGACAGGTGCTGCTTTTGTCAGCTCACAATCCACTGCTGTTTGTCATTGCTATGGCCACAGTCAGCTGTTCCCACATACGTGCAGCAGTCAAGTTTTAAAATAGTTCAGCTTTTGCCACTGTGTAGATTGATACTGACTGTGTGTCATGGATAAGAATAGAGCAATATGCTGATGTTTAACTGCATTGCTTTAATGCATTCATGCATTGCGCTCACACATACACTACACTCTGACTACTTCAACATTTCTCTCTGTCTCATGCTTAATGAAATCGACCAATCGCAATAGACTGAGTTATCAGACTAATCAGTGCAGATTAGCATCATGCTAAGGAGAGGTTTGGGAACAAATTAATCGCTGAATGAATCATATGAGGTCGTTGGGATTATTAGGTAAAAATAAATGCATATTATAAGACAACAAAAGTGTTTTTTGACCTTGCATGCATATCAGCCTGTTGTTGGAGACCCCAAAAGCCAAAATATGACTTTTTTTTAATGCATAATAGTGGCTCTTTAATTATGTTGTTTGTTGCATTTTATCATTTGCATATGCATTGTTGTCATGCACCAAAGCAACTCTATTGCAAGCATCACTCATACTATTTGGCTTGTTTATTACCAATATAAAGAAAACAAAGGGATCGTTTCAGCATTCATGCAGGTATGATACTGTCCTCCAATGCCAGTGGATCCTCTATCACCATCAGGAGACCCATCCATCAGAACAACACTACTTTCTTCCTGCCAGTCAGCCGTTCACATCCACCCATTACAAAGCCATTATCCATTATGAATGCGCTTCAAAAGATTATTAATAGAGCAAATGGCTCCTCCGCCATTAATCACATCCGGTCCGTGGCCCCTACAGCTAAAATGTGGCTCTGAGTCATTTACATCCTTATGAAAATCAAATCCTCAAACTGCAGGAATGAAAAGCACCTGCTAACAATGGCTTGAACTTCAACCCCTTTAAAAAAGTTGAGCATGTCAGAAATGCTCACAGCTAGTCACGAATCCTGATTTCCATAGCATCAACCACAAATATTTGGTTTTCTAATTCCGTCTTTTTAAATGAATTCAGTCTCATAATGTAGCCTGCCTGATGTCAGTTTTTGTTACATGCCTGACTTTCTCTAATTGCTTCGAGCAGAATGTCAAGAGGGCATTGCAATCAGGCATAAATATTCCTCAAATATAAACAACTTGATGCACAGACTCACTTTTATCTCTCTATCGCTGGACACAAATACCTAAATGATGCAGATTACATCAGATTTGCAGACTCCTTTTCTCTCTCTCACACACACACACACACACACACACACACTCCCATAAAGCTCATTAATTTGTAGAGATATATCCTGGGAGGTCTAGAAAATCACTTGGTTGCTAGGATACACGATTAGGTGAGGTACATCGTGAGTATCCCTATCCATGTATCTGTAAGTACTCACAGCACAAGCCAAACTCCACACAGACATGGGCACTGATTCGGCACAAGTCCTGCCAGAAACCTTTTTGTTTTACACCATTAAAGGTTAAACTCACCCAAAAATGAAAACTAATGTTTTTAATTGCTCAGTCTTGTGTTTTCCAAACCTCCTGAGACCTTTGTTCATTTTTGGAACACAAATTAATATATTTTAGATTAAATCTGAGAGGCCGACCAAGAGCGACACGTGAGCGTGCACCCTATGCTGACACTGAGAATAAAACGGCTGTTGTTATTTGTTTAATATACACATAAGTATTCTCGTAGCATAATAATAATATAATGGGCTCTATGCACAGCTAGTTCTTTTCAGCTAATGATAAACTTCTTGTGAAAGCTTAATGTGATTATTTTCAATTTTATAAGGTTGCTTTTACAACATCGATGTTGTATCGTAATTACAATACATTCAGTTAAATAGACTTAAACATTCAGTTAAATAGACTTAAACATTCATTTAGTTATTTAAGTGTAAAATGAGAAGAAAGATTGTGTAACCGCTAGTGCTGTCAGGATCAGCAGGCCAGCACAGAAACTCTCGTAGAAAATAATGGGGTAAAAAATCTGGGATTGAATATCACAAATTTTTAAAGAAATAAGATCTCAAATGTGGCAATTTTATAATAAAAAGACAATTCGCTGGAAGCGATGAGGCTGGTAGGTTGAAATTAAAAATCTGCATGCACATACCCCATTGAACAATTGATGCACATTTTCCATTTTGAGGATGTTTTTTGATACCTTTCTGCAATTTGAACAAGTTGGGAAATGGGATGCCTATATATGGAGGATGAGGGAGCTCTCTGGTTTCATCTAAAAAGCTTAATTTATGTTCTGATGACGAATAAGGGATTTCTCAGGGATTTAAAACAACTTGAGTGTGAATAAATAATAATTTTTATGTTTGGGTGAACTAACATTTTACGATTAATTTAATTGTTCTCTTGCATTTTTATGTTAAGATAAACATAATAGTAAAATCACATGCATTTTAAGAGTTAATATTTAACTGGTCTGCACCTCACAATAACACAATCTATGTGAATGAGCGTATTTTTGAAAATTATGCATGTCAAATCAGTATGCCAGTAGATGGCAATAAGAATCTGTTTGTGCCACACATTCACTTAATACAATTATTCAACTGATTTATTAAAAAATTACCATACTTCAGAAATGAGGTACTGGCACTATTGCAGTCATTCCAAGTATCCCGGAAGTTCTGGGAGTTTCCCGCATATGCATAGAGACTCTCAGATGCCCGCAAATGGATGATAATCTTACAGAATCTAATCACGGGTCTTAGAAGCTGGAAATATATCTCCTTTGATCCATACATGTACACATGAAAATGTAAACTGTCTATAAAATCACTCCCTAGAAGACGTGTAATACTTTTTTTTTTTTTTTTTTTAAATATGTGTTTAGATATCCACATAAAATAAACTTAATTCATACATTTAAACTGGAGTTTTCTTTTAAAAACTTCCTGTCATTATTCGTCTGCATTGAATCTTGGGACGTTCGAGGCCGCAAAGGATCCACCGGGTGTGTCCTTCATTACCTGGGAAACAAAGGACGCATTTTAAGGCTGCGTTTGAAGGAGCCTTTGAATTTTTGCGATGACGCAGCGCACTTCGAATGCATCCTTCAGAGGATGCAGACTCTGAAATGAGACATAGCCATTGTATCAGATTATTTAGAACATGTAGCGTTGCTGTCTGTATGTGTGTATGTGTGTCTGTGTAATGACTGGAATGTAAAGTGCAGTGTGGGTATCCCTGCTCGGTGGAGTTGCACGGGTCACGTTTTACCCACATCTGTCTTTAAACAAAGAGGAAAAAAAAAAAATCTCCTTTTCCACTATCAAGCTGAATGGTTCTGTTTGCTTAAACATTTCATTCCATACAAATCTGGTCCAGTCAGTGCAGAAAAGGTTTTGTTTACCTCTGTCGAGCTGATAACAGAGCTATTTGGAATTTATTACAAATGTGTCAGTCATTGCTTTGGTAATGCAAGTGTAATGTAAACAGTGATATGGACGATCATCAGATAAATTTATATATACTTTTTTTACTTTGTTAAAAACTATCATATATTGCATGCTTCTACTAAGTCATAGTGAAACTCATAGTCAGGTGTAACAGAGGTCAGCTAGGAGGGCCTCGAGCTTGCTTCAACACACCTGGCAGGAAGTTTCTAGTATATCAAGAGCTTGATTAGCTGGTTCATGTGTGTTTAATTGGTGTTGGAGCTAAACTCTCCAGGACACCTGCCCTCGAGGATCGAGTTTTTACACCCCTGCCTCAGAGCATCTGCCTCCCATACAAATAATTGCCGGTTTGATCCAAACTCAGAGTGAATGAATAGTGTGGGACCAGCAGGTTATAAAGGCAACAGAGTGGTGACTTCACACAAACATTTGCTCTACCAGCACAGATCAGCATAGCTGTTTAGCGTGCTTAAAATGTAAAATTTTTTTTTTTTATGTGGAAGTACAATTAGAATCATACCTGTTAGTTCTTAGAACTGTCCGACACCATTGGGAAAAAGGGGTAAATGTAACTCATTCTAAAAACTGTGCAGATTAATCATGATGTTTATACACATTCAAACTTCTCATGAAGACTTTTTGCCTAATTCATAGCATGCGCACATGCACACAGATTCCTTTACAATAATTTATTTACTAAGATGAACTAAGAATGCTCCATACTCATACAGCATTTAATAACTGTAGCTAAGGTTAATTTCATCCATTACTAATGCATTATTAAAATCCAAATTGGTGCTTGTTAATGTTAATGCACTGTGAGTTAACAAGGACGAACAATGAATGGCTGATGTTAATAAAGCAAAGATGAATAAAAACTCCAATTAATGTATTGTTCTTTGTTTGTTCATGTTAAATGTGTTTGCTAACATTAACTAATGAAACCTTACTGTAAAAGGTTGCTCACATATTTGTTCTTAAGCTCATTCTAATGTTAGGAAATGTAAAGTACTTTTACTCTAAAGTACTCTCGACAAAAGCCAAATCCAGACAGACAAGGGCTCTGATTCAACACACATTCTGCCAGAACCCACCATTAGGGTTTATTCAATTATTCACTTGTGTTTTTGTTACTTTTTCAGATAAACATAATTGCAAAATTGTTTAAAAGCACAAATGATCAGCTTAGTGTTACATTTATCCTGTAACTGCTCTGCGTCTACAATGAGACAAATTTATTATAATAGACACAACATCCCGCTGAGAGCAATGAGCCATCCAAGCCAATAATGGAGTCGACAGCGTCCAGAAATTCCCCAAACTTTTCTCCCTTTCCCTCTTTCTTTTTTGGATGGGAAATGTAACAGTGTACTGGGATGAGAGACAATTCGTTGCGCAGTGGAAGCTGATTTCCCAAAGGCTCTTGTGAGTGGCAAAGGCTCCCAGCAGTGCTCAGTTGGAGACAGTGATACATGAAGATGTGTCAGCGGAGGATCTTTTCAGTGTCTCCCTAGAACCTCTGTATAAACACAGTGGCTACACAAATTACCTCTGCTTTCTCTATCTGGGTTACCGGAAAGCTGGAGAACTGTGAAAAATACCTCTGCTGTGGATTGTGTTTTGGGAAATGATTCTTAGGGTTGTACTATTTTTTTCATAACCACAAAGTCTTGATTTTTGTGTTTTTGCACATGTGACAAGTTTAATGTGCAGTATACTGTTTTTTTTATACCTTACTATTTGTGCTCATAACAGATTTGTCAATGTTTATTTGATTGGATTAGCGGCATTCAAAAATATTGTTTAGAGCCCTACTAATATAGGAAATTAATTTAAGCACTTTCTGCTTTCCATTGCAAATTTATCTGAATTTTTTTTAATTATTAGCTAATAAATAAATATTATTAAATTTATAGCTTGATCTTGATGGCCTCTAGGGGCTAAGGGGGCGGGGCTTGTAGGAGATGAAAATGAATGGAGAGCAAAGAGCTATTGTTTTGAGTTTTGTGTTTATTAGTTTTAAAAACTGTTCAAACTATTCAAAAAAATATTTGTGTGTTGAGCATTATTTAAGACCACATTAATATCTGTCAGACTGGGTAATTTTGAGCTTTTGTCAGCTAATTTCATCTTCCAGGTTTAAAATGATTTTATCCTATGAAAAGACCCAGCTTCTTCATCATTCATGAGAGCTTGTGCTTTCCGAAAGCAAGGCAGACCTGCCAAGCCGTGAGATCCAATGACAGGGTAAGACCGCATCTGCACACAGCACAGGTTGTATGTGTTGTTTCTATGATCCACGAGATTTGTTGCCTGTTTTTCCCTTTGATTCTGTCAGGGCCAATACAGCAAAGCTGTTGGTTTGCAGCAAGCGTTTTTGTCAAGAGAGTTGTACTGTATGAGAATTGGAGAATGGCAGACTTTGTCTTTAATCAGTTAAATTCATTACCATTCGAACGCATCACCTGTATCTGTGCTGCTGTGTTCACTAATGTTTAAAATCCTGCAGATTACCGGCAGGCTTAATGGTTGAAATAGATAGGGCAAGAGATCTGCTCCACTGCTATCCACTGTGTCTGCATTCAGACACGGGGATTGAAGAGGAGCGAATCCACTCCTCCCTTTGCTCTCATTGCTCAACTCCCATCTTGCGATATAGATGCTGAAATGATATATTGTGCAGGCCTACCTATTACACCGTTGCTAAGCGCACAGTAATCAGTATAAGCCATTCTGGTAAATAAATATTTTAGTAACTATCCCATGCAAGATTCTTACAACCTATTAATTTGCAATTATACTGGTGTCAGATTATACATTTCAGACTCAGAAACGGATCAGAATGTTGCTTCCCACTCAATAATTGGTTGCTCTCTTGGTGCAGTTTGTTGTTTAATAATTTGTACCACATTTTTTGTGGTAAAACAAACTCTTTTTCTTTTTTTCTTCTTTTTTTCTTTTTTGTTTTTTGCATCTAGATGCATGCTGTTTGTGAATCACCCTATTAAAGAATTGTCAAAGTCAGGTTAATACTGTATAGGAAAAACTAAAGATGTTTTTCCTGCTGCTTAGACCACAGAAATAAAGTTTATTCTGATGTTCATTTCTTTTTTTTCCTTAACCGTCTGTCTGCCTACCTGTTTTGCTGTTCTGTTACAGATTCAATACATTTTCCCCCCCTTCTGTTTTACTGTCTCAATATTTCACTTGTCAGTCCTATCCACTGGGGTGTAGATATGTGTCACTGTCAGCGAGGTTATAACTTCACCATCATTAAACTGTCAGGCGCCATGCATTGACCTGCTTAACACATGCTAAAGGTGACTCTTCAAGACAAAAACAACCAAGTGGAGTGCCAAAAGACTTAAATGTAGGAGACGCATGCTTGATTTACATCTGACAGATTTATTTATGATTTATATGGTGAACAGCAGGATAAAAGAAATGATGGGCTGTTTCAGACCATGTAACCTTGTAGGCCTGCTGAGAAAAATACTGAACGCAGTTAAATAAACATCTCTGCAATGCCGTCAGGTTTTTAGTGAGAGTTTTCAGGTTTTCAGCCAGAAATGGTGTAAACATTTATCGGCTTTTCTTAGTCCCTTTTTTAAATCAGGGGTCACCACAGCGGAAAGAACCGACAACTTATCCAGCATACGTTTTACGCAGTGGATGCCCTTCCAGCTTCAACACAACATTGGGAAACATCCATACACTCTTGCATTCACCCACATATACTACGGCCAATTTAGCTTATTCATTTCACCTGTACCTCATGTCTTTGGACTGTCGGGGAAACCGGAGCACCCGGAGGAAACCCACACAAACATGGGCTCGAACCAACCTCCTTTTTGCTGTCAGGCAATGGTGCTACCCACTGCACCACTGTGAAGCCCTGTAAAACATTTAATAAAATGTGATAATTTTCAAGTCTCTGGATCTCTTTTTATTAAAACGACTCATTATTAATTCATATTTTTAAGGTTTTAAAGGTTTAATGTGAAACAAACTTTACAAATAGAATTTGTGCATGTGTGTGTTTTAGGGTGCTTTCACACTTGGTTTAAATGCCTGGACAATATTTAGGTTTGATTGGCCCAACTTGCCACCTTCTCGGTTGGTTTGTGTTTACACTGTCTTTTCTGAACCCATGTACGGTTGCGTCATCAAGCTGCTGTTTTGTTTCTGGCTGTTACAGCTATAACTTCCGTTATTTGGTACGATTGCGTTCACACCAGAAGTGCACCAGACCAGAGTTTGTATGAACCTTACCCTAGACCACCTCTTTCAGGTGAACTCAGGTAAAGTTCACGGGTGCGCACCTGAGTTCAGAAGACACGTTTACACTAGCTAAACATACTGTCCTCTGACATCTAACAAACCCGGGTGCAGACCAAAAGTGCTAGCGTGAAAGCACCCTTAAGCTCTGTCTTGAATAAGTCAAAATACTTTTTTAATGTTTTAATAAATGTCTAAAGTTCTGGAATTTTTAATTTTAAGCAACAAAAACAACTAAATAAATAAGCAAGTAAATAAATGAATAAATAAATAAATAAATAAAGCATCATCAGATCATCAGCACTTGTACCTCAGTGGCTACAGAAAATTACATTTAAATTTGTCTCTCTAATCAGTCCCTTATTGAACAATACAATGGATGAGATGCTTGAAGAGGGTGATGCATTTGGCCTGTGACCTATTCTAAAATGAAGAAAAACAGCAGATGAAAATTGAGGGTTGTAGAAACATTTTATTTTCACCTATTCCTAACCACCACCAGACCCTGACAAGTGCAATGTATCCAATGAAAGATGCCATAAGTGAATGTTTTTCTTTTTCTTTCAAAGCGGGCTAACAACACCAACAGCTTTAGCTAACAAGAAATGCTAATAAACCAATAATGAATGTATTTTCATTCAATCAAAATGGCACACGCTCAATTCATTTACTGGCTGAGTATACCAGGATGTACTTTTCGATAGGCAGCAATTTTTGCTCAGTCTAAATGCAATTTCTTTTATTTTTCCGGATGTTTTTTTCCACCCCCAAAACTCTTTGCGGAGCCTGCAATTTTTTCACAGCAGTCTATTATTGTGGTATAACCTATTTCAGAAAATAACCCCCCCCCCTAAATGACAACAAACATAAAAACAAAACAAACTACAAAAGACTAAAGTTGAATGGGCTGTAATTCTGTTCGGATAAAAGCGTCTGGCAAATGCATAAAATGTAAATGTAACAAGTCTCCTGATTGTGTCATTAAACCTCAGCTCTCGCAGTGAACAGCAGGCAAGCAGTGATAAGCATCATGAACCCTGCAGTGACATCACTTCCAGTGTTTATGGAGTGACGCTAAACGGTATCAGGTACACACTGTATTAAACCAGTCACATTACTTGCAACCGCCAGCATTTTAGATGCGGCGCGGCTTCTCTTCTGAGATCACAGGGTTGTGGTTCATCATTCTGATGACCCAGACAGTGGAAATGTGCGAGATGCAATCTCGTTCTGGGACGCTTGAAGATAAAAAGGCCTTGCTTATGCCCAATTGAGAGGTTTATGTAATCCTCTGAAACGCAGCAGACAGGTACACATCCCTCATTAGAATGCTAAAGTAATCCAGAAGTGTTTTACATGAACGCCGTGTGCCAGACTGTAGCAGGAGGACGACTGAGATGAAGATGGAATTTAAAAGAAGACAGGGTGAAAATGTGAACACTTCTCTCTTCCTCTCTCTCTCTCGCGCACACACAGAAACACACACACATTGTACAGGGTTGTGGTGAGATCTGCACCTCTTTGCACCTGCTCACCTTTGTTAGAGGTGTCAATCAAAAAAGCCTGTGCCATAACATCTTCAGATACAGTCGACTGGATGCCCCTTAGAGATATCAACACGGGTGCACACAAAAAACTCGTAATAAGAAAGCTTTTCTCTTCTCTCATTGAATCATACTAACATATAAAAGGAGATGTTTTCCTGAGACATTTCAGGATGATGCCACAGAAAGGGAATGGACAAAATAGACTGAGACCATGTTATTAATGCATTACAGAGATGTGTGAGGCCCACTGCCAGTTAAATGTGACCCAATTCCGAATTTTTGCTCCTATGTGACACAGATCGGATCTGTTCTAAGAGCGTGTAAACACAAAAAAAAAAAAAAACGCATGCATTCTGATATTCAGAGATCAGTTTTAGGCCTCCTTCATATGTGGACATAAATCAGATATAAATTAGTTTAGTGACGTAGAAGGAACAGCGTGTGTGGAGACGCCAACTTGGTAAACAACAGAGGAAACATGGAGGAGGAAAATGGTCAGTGGTCGACAGCAGAAGTTACCTGCCTTCTTGCCCAGAGGGGAGATGAGTCAGTGGAGGACACTATAAATAAACCATAGGCGCAAGCTGTGATAATGGCCCTTTTCCTTCTCCTCAAAATCATTTAAAAGTTAAACGAACTTTGCAGATTTCGCAAAACTCAAAACATTTTTTTCCATCGTGGCTAGTGTGGTATGTGCGACATCGTAAATTGTATGCAAGTATAAACACATGGATCAGATATTGGTCACAATTAAACGAACGTGTAAACAGACAGGCAAAAAAATAATAATAATAATTAGATTTATAGAAAACAAATCGCAATTGAACATCAAGACCTGACAGTGTAAACAGGGCCAAATTTTCAGAATTGGTTTGATTCCTATACATGTGCACTTAGGACTGGAAAAAATGCAAGAAAGCTAGACTAAAGAACAGACATACTAAAGATCTCTTTGCATTAGCATAGAAATAAAACACGAATGCATAACTTTTGAAATTCAAATCCTCTAAAGAATTGTTAGGCTGAACTAAATAGGGCAACTGGAGCTGAGAACACTTCCCAAGTACACATTATAATTTAAACAGCATCCACGCTTGTAGTCTGTAAGTCTATTTATGTTAATCCAATTCTATCTGTATCCTGAAAGGATGCTGCGGTGGTCATGAGTGGAATGGACATGAGTGGAGAGCGTGAGACTAATATCTGAAATACCTCAGTGACAGACGAGTCTTCGCATTGATCTTGTGGGGCTGCCTGAACACCCGATGATAACCTACACACCTGCAGCTTCTTCACAACGGACATCCAGCAATGTCAAGCATTCGGTGCCTAGACTGCAGTTCTGCACAAGACATTTGGCCAGAGGAGAACAGGTCATGCCTAGCTGAGTCGTCAATTGATGAAGTTTGTTCCACACCACTGTTACCACTGGGTTGTTTGGTTTAGGACTTTGTGGTTTGTGGAGCAGCACATTGTTAGAGTTTCTCTTCAATGTTCAGTGTTTTGGCTTTCAGCAGTGACATTTACATTACACTGAGCTGAACTTAACTGTGAAAACTGGACTGAAGAAGTTTCAATTTACTAGAACTTCATTTATGTTAAGCTGCTTTGACACAGTTTATTTGTATACAAACGTTTGTATTACAATAATTATTGTTTCAAAGCAGCTTTATTTTTAAGTTAAAGTTACAATCAAATCTAAGTTATGTACATATTTAACCTGCAATTTTTTTGCATATGACTTCAAAAAAACTAAAAAATACATTCAGATTAGTGAGATCCGAAGCGCTTCAGGTTACACACATTCACCATTCGCATGCATTCTGCGCAGGGAAGGGACTGAGGGACCAGAGGCACTGTAATGTTATAGCAGTGACAGCTAAAATGTTGTCCAAATGCTGCAATTTCCATAGAGCTTCTTCTGTTTTTGTATTTGGGCTTTCAAAGGACACAACACAAAGAGTGAAGTGCTTACAATTTCATTTTAATTATGTTTCAGAGAATTATAATAAAGATATAGCTAGCATTTGACAAAAGACAGCTTACAGTATCTCTCATAGATCAGTGTTGGATTTGGCGATTTGGCGACAGATGAAGCTGTAAGACCAGTAAGTATTTTTATTTTTTAAAATTGATTTATTGCATGTTGGATCTATTAACAGTATGTTGTAGCGAGGACATAAAAGAGACTGTAAACAATGAGAAATTCTGTTTGGCACAGCTAACAATTTAGCTACAAATACATTTTTATCAGTCAAACCGCTTTAAACAGCCACAATCTATAGCATCACTGCCAAGTCTCTTTATGTGCTCTATGCGGCTGCATCCCAAATAAATGAACTCGCAAAAGATATCTGAACGTTTCATATTACTTACACATGCTTTTTCCAAATATACTGTATGTGAAAAACACTTGTCAAATATTATTTTATTATAATTTATAGAATATTATATACCACAGGACATTCATCATGCTCCAAAATACAAAACTGCAATTACACCCACTTTTACATAACTGTGAGATTTCAATAATATACTGATTGTACCACAAAATGCGCCTGGTTTCCACTTCAGAAACCCACTCCCACTAGCTTTCAAAGCAGCATCAGTATTAGCATTCAAACAGTTTCCAGTTGAGAATAATGTCTGTGGCCTGTGGAGGTCTCTGAGTCAGAAGTGGCCATACATCTCAATATCGGATCAAGTTGTAATTTATGATTACAGGAGGTTATACAGTGCTTCGAATGCATAAATTCACGTCCAGCTCAAAAAGCCTGGTCATAAATAATCATTCAAATCACTGAAAAAGGGATAAGTAATGCTAGAATCATATGTGTGCCATTTCAGCTTGGTTGCTTATGCATTTGTTTTTCATGAGATATGAAAGCTGAACTTGACCCAAACCTGCTTTAAAACATGATTTTTTTGTCATCATTTTCACATGTTTTTGTAATGGGGCTACAGTAGGATTACAATAGAATGTAAACTGCACACTTTTAGGTTTAATTTGGGTTTATAATAATGTGTGCTTGTTGTGCTGTAAAGAGGCAGCTCATACAGCTATCTACAAAAAGGTCCTCTGTTGAACTGAACTTTTGTTTTGAACATCATCCCAAACCAGACATGACAAAAACTTCAGGAAACAACTATATGCATGATTTATAAGATTGTTTATGCAGGGCTTTTTTGAACATCTCAAAAAACTCACAAACACACGCAAAGGTGCTTTACTTATATTCATGTAAACTAAAGAACATCCTGCTAGGATTTATATTTTGTGGTTTTATGTTTTGTATAAGTATAATATATAGTATAAGTATATATAAGAGTAAGTGTATAAGTATATATATAGTATAATATCCAAATTACTGATTGAAAATGAAGATTTTGAGGATTCTTTTGTCTATCAAGACTGTATTTTCCAACAGAAAATACAGTAACAAGTGCAATGTTGGGGAAAAATATTACAATGTAAGAGAAAAATGTATTGGTAAATTGGACAATCCGGGCGATGCAGTGGCGCAGTAGGTAGTGCTGTCGCCTCACAGCAAGAAGGTAGCTGGGTCGCTGGTTCGAACTGCGGCTCAGTTGGTGTTTCTGTGTGGAGTTTGCATGTTCTCCCTGCGTTTGTGTGGGTTTCCTCCGGGTTCTCCCCCGGGTCTCTTCTTCAGGTTCTTCTGTGTGTGGATGTTTCCCAGAGATGGGTTGTGGCTGGAAGGGCATCCGCTGCATAAAAACGTGCTGGATAAGTTGGGGGTTCATTCTGCTGTGGCGACCCCGGATTAATAAAGGGACTAAGCTGACAAGAAAATGTATGAATGTACAGAAAAATACTAAACAAAACAACAACAACAACAATCTTTATTTCCTTTTGCTTTTTCTTGCTCACTTAACTTTTGAAAACATCAGCTGCCCTGACCTAAAATTATTTGTCAGTAATACAAAAATGCAAGGACCTTACCTCCATGTCCGAATCCTTCACTGTTGTCGTACCATCTCTCTCTTTAGAGGAATTTAGACTTCTGAGCATCTGGTTCATTGATAAACAGCTCACAATACATATGTGTAGCTTGGGTTCCACTTGTGTTAAGCAATTCATCACGGTAGCTAAGGTACACATAGTCTAGCACAGGGGTTCTCAACAGGTACCAGTTTAACTGAATTAATTTTGAGGCTTTGGTACTTGCTCTGCACCAATAATCAAAGCAGCAGTGGTGTAGCAGATCTGTATCACCAAGACCACTGCCATCTACAAAGTCAGTCCCACTTTAAATGAAGTGTCCTTAACTACTATGTACTTACATCATGTACTTACATATTGCAGAACACTTTTTGTGCTGTTGAGTTGGGATATGGGTGGGGTTAGGGACTGGTTTGGTGGTATGGGTTGGTTTAAGGGTGGGTTAATGTGTGAAGAAGGGTCAACTGTGTAATTATAAATGTAATAACAGCAATTAATTACAGATGTATTTACATGCAGGTATTTAATCAATCATGAGTACAATGTAAACAGATGTATTTACACAATAAGTACAACAAATTTTTAATTTCAATGCAAGTACATATTAGTTAAGGCCACTTAATATAAAGTGGGACCACAAATTCTTTACCATACTAAATCTCTAAGACAGTTGTCATGACAGAAATATAATAATGTTGTAAATAATATCCAATTACTACCACATTCTTGCACAGACCAATTGTTTCACTTCATTAAACCTTATAGTTTCATCAGGAAGCCCAGACATTCAATTTGCTTTACCTGTGTGTGTTTTGGCACTCATGGTGACACTGACTGTTTACTAAATACTACAGTTTTAGCTAAAATCTACTGAATATAATAAAAAAAAAAAAAAACATTCACTTGCATTTTGGATATTCTGAGGGTTGGGAAAAATACCAGTAAATTGACATTTTCAGGTGAATTTTTACCTTTAAGTCCATTTTCACTAGTGCATTATATATTAACTGACATAAATCTACAATCACCAAGATTATGATTTAAAATATATAATCCCAACAAGAGCATGCTATGACGCTTTCTTAAAATGGATTGCCTTATATCACACTGACTCAGTCAAAGTCTTTCCAGTCCAATTAATTCCAGACTGCAGCGCGTAAAAGGGGTGTCCGAGGTTACATATTGGATCAATTTCGGGGAGCCTGCAGTCTCTGTATTTCTGGTCATCATGAAATGACAAGAGATCCACCAGCTACTGTTCCTGCAGAATCAAGAGCACCACCTGCTACATCAAACTCTTCTCTCAACCACGGGAAAACAGCAGCAGCTAGTCTTTTTCATTCATAAACCATTTCAAAGTTGCCAGCTGGTCTCTTTTTAGTCTAGACGGACTTTCAAAATTAGCAACAACTGGAGCAACAGCACGCTCAGCCCGCACACTGTTTCCATCAACGAATCTGGCCACTTTTTTGTCAGTGCTCGATTAAGAACTCGGAGTGAACAGACTGAAAAGTGCAGTTCTATTAGTCTTACTTACGATATGCAGCCTAGATTAAACAAGCTATTAGCTTATCAAACAAGCTTATCAGATTTTCCTCATGCATTATCTTATTTCACTTTATCAAATTGCTGTATCTCTCGGCTTATCGCAATAGGCTGAAACCGCTACCACAGAAAATTACACACTCACTGATGTCAGCACAACAATGGGATAAGGAATGTCACATTCAGAGACTTTCAGCACAACCTATTCAATAACCCATGTTAGCATTAATTAACAGAGCATTAGTTTAATGAAGCAACTTTAAGCAAGGCCTCTGTGTGCACTTTTCAAATTAACTGTAAGAGAGTTCTCGCCACGTATTTGCACACTGGCAGACCCAATATGACTACTTGCCAATCGCCAGATGTGTGTAAAAGGGTGATTCTCACGAATAAAATTCAAACATGAATTTTTTTAAAATGTTACAAAAAGCTAATTCACTTTGACATTTTTAAAAAAGAGATTATTAACAGTCATGTAAAGTTACTTGAAATTCTGAAATAATGTTTATATTTAAATTAATAGGGTTTTTTATTTAAATTTTTTCTCAATAAAGAAACACCTTACACAATAGGGAAATTACCAACCTATGTTACCAACCAACCACACATACCGGTTGCAAAAAAAGACCGGTTGCAATAGCAAACATGTTGTGTTGTGCGGTAGGATGGCAAATTTGAGTCAGAAAATTGGAAACTTTAACTTTACCATACACCACACTGCTTTTAATGCCAACTGCAGAAGTCTTTGCCTTACAGTCATCATAAGAGCTGAATGGAGTGAGGACTTCATTAAAAATGATCTACTCTGCAGTTCTCATTTCAGATCAGGTGAGTTCACACGATGCTGAATCATACACAACTTGTTTTTGATTGCAGCAATGATCACATACCCTGCCATACAGGAGCAGTTCGCTGTCAAAAGATATTTTAAGACATTATTGTGCTTGTTGATGATTACTCTGGCCTTGTACAGTTCTGTCTTCTTTCCTTGTCTTTGGCTTGGCAGAACCTCGGTTTTTAGCCCTAAAAAGTTTTGAATCTAATAATCATGGAACAATATTTCTTGCACATGACCACACAGAACAAAATTGTTGCCATTCAAAGACTTGTAGGCCTTTAACTTCTCTTGTAAAATAACTTGTAGTTTCAATGAGATAGTGCAACATAACTATATGAACTTATACTAGTTCAACTTTATGAAATTATACTAGTATTTCAGGCTGGAAACTTTGCCATTTCATCCTATCCAATATCTGTCAGGAGGGTGCTAATCGCAAATGGACTTGTCAGACGTACGCTGCTCACTTTAATGTTAATTTTGCCAAATAAATTTGCTTATCATTGGGTGTCAAGCTGTTATTATACGCTGAAAACATTATGAACAAAATATATATATAATATGAAATCAATATAACTTAACAAACTCTGTACCGCATTGGATGTAATTCCCTCGCTGTAAATGCTAGCTTTCCCGTTTTTTTTTTTCGTCTGCAACCTCACTGCGCTCGCATCCTGAATGTTTACAAACTGGTAATTCGTCTATTGAAAACATTTTTTTTAAAAGTATTTAGATACAATCTGATGTATTTTTAAAATGTTACTAACCTAAAAGGACATAAGTTGTAGATTATGAACATGCATTGAAAAGCAAACAATACATTTTCTCTCTATCGCAACTGTCCTTAAATGGTTGCTGTATATGCGAATAGAGTTGCAAAGGATGAGGATGATGTTTTGCAAATAATAGGGAAGCTGTCATGATTTAGCAAAATTTTACTCAGTGCATATAATTAGACTTTAAAAAGGTTCATTTTCATAAAAATGTGTAAATCTAACAATTATGTAAATGTAGAAAACTACCTGTTTCGGTAATGATGATCAAAAAGTCGTTTAACCGTTTTGACAGGAGAAAATATAAAAGATCTTCTTTTCTTGGAAACTGAGTCAGTCCAGTTTTCAGAGTTGAAGTTCAGTTTAGTTCAGTTCAGTGTGGTTTAATTTTGCTAAAAGTTTGCTAAAAGCAACCACTGAAGAGCAAGTCCATTGATGCGCAGCTCCACAAGTCCCGAAACCAAGCAAGCCACTGGCAAGGAACAAAACTTTAACAATTGACGAAAGTGAAGGAAAAAATCAACGAGAGAAAGCAGGCTCAGTAGGGCATGACCATTTCTCTTCTGGCCAAACTTCTTGTGCAGAGCTGCAGACTCGATGCTGGAGAACACTGGACATCCATCATGGGAAAGCTGCAGGTGTGAGTAGTTCACCAATGGGTGTTCAGACTGGCCCACAGGGTCAATGCAGAGACTCGTGTCAATGTAGTCTTTGAGGGATCAGTCTCATGCTCTCCACTTCTCCACAACCTCCACAGCATCTGCTCAGGATACAGCCTGGTTTGGGATTATGGAGACCTTGGGATGATGAAAAACAGACTAACATAAGCGTAGATGTCAAATTATAATGTATTTTGGAAAATGTTCCTGGCTCTGGTTGTTGTAATTAATGCAGACTAACATTCTTTTAGAGGATTTGGATTTCAAAAGCATTTGTGTTGTTTGTGTATGCTAGTGCAAAGAGATGTGTCTTTAATCTAGTTTTAAACTGACAGAGTGTGTCTGCCTTGCTCTGGAACTGTGCTAGAAAGGCTGTTCCAGAGTTTAGGTGCCAGATAGGAGAAAGATCTACCGCCTACAGCGCATTTTGATATTCTGGGAATAATCAATTGTCCAGAATTAATTAAGCATCGCGGACGTGAGAGACTGTAATACACCAGGAGCTCCCTCAAACACCGGGGAGCTTAGCTGTTCAAGGCTTTGTGGATAGTCAATAAAATTTTTACACTTACAGATTGAGAGAACATGGGCAATGTCAATATTAAAGCCCATATCAATGACAACAAATATATTTCTGACGTTCAAAAATCAGTTGTGATACATTTATTACAGTTTTCTTGTATGTATGTGTGTGTGCATATATATATATATATATATATATATATATATATATATATATATATATTCATTCATTCATTCATTTTCTTGTTGGCTAAGTCCCTTTATTAATCCCAGGTCGCCACAGCGGATTGAACCGCCAACTTGTCCAGCAAGTTTTTACAAAGCAGATGCCATTCCAGCTGCAACCCATCTCTGGGCAACATACACACACACACTACAGACAATTTAGCCTACGCAATTCACCTGTACCACATGTCTTTGGACTGTGGGGGAAACCGGAGGACCCAGAGGAAACCCACGCGAACACAGGGAGAACATGCAAACTCCACACAGAAACGCCAACTGAGCCAAGGATCGAACCAGCAACCCAGCGACCTTCTTACTGTGAAGCGAACATGCTTCCCACTGCGCCACTGCGTCACCATATATATATATATATATATTTTTACATTTCAGTGTAACCCTAAACCAGAGAGAAAGATTTTATACATTATCTATAAGCTTAAAAATTAATAAATGTTTCATTGTTGTACAGTAATAATAATAATAATATTAATTAATAATTCCTTACATTTATATAGCGCTTTTCTGGGCACTCAAAGCGCTTTACACAGTGAGGGGAATCTCCCCATCCACCACCAGTGTGCAGCATCCACCTGGATGACGCGACGGCAGCTATTTTGCGCCAGACCGCACACCACACACTAGCTGATTGGTGGAGAGGAGACAGTGATGCAGCCAATTGAATATAGGGATGGTTAGGAGGCCATGATGGACAAAGGCCAGTGGGCAGATTTGGCCAGGATACCGGGGTTAAACCCCTACTCTTTTCGAAGGACATCCTGGGATTTTTAACGACCACAGAGAGTCAGGACCTCGGTTTAACGTCGCATCCGAAAGACGGCGCTCACTGAGCAGTATAGCGTCCCCGTCACTATACTGGGGCATTAGGACCCACACAGACCGCAGGTTGGGCGCCCCCTGCTGGCCTCACTAACACCACTTCCGGCAGCAACCTAGCTTTCCCATGTGGTCTCCCATCCAGGTACTGACCGGGCGCAGCCCTGCTTAGCTTCAGTGGGGTTTGTTAGGACAATATTTGGCCAAGCAACTTTTTTTAAAAAAATCTGTAATTTGAGATAAAAAACGTAAAAAAAAGAAAAGAAAAAGATTAAAAAAAGAAATGTTTCTTTAAATTTGTCCAAATTTTATTGTAAGCAATACATAGTATATTTAACGAACAGTTTAGTATAGTTTTATTAAACATATAGTAATAAACTGTATTTATCACTTTTTAGGCATTTTAATTCAACTTTTAAAGTCAGAATTTTTAGCCCACATTTTATTTTTTTAAAAGATTTCCCAAACGATGTTTAATGGAGCAAGGAAATTTTCACAGTATGTCTGATAATATTTTTTCCTCTGGAAAAAGTCTTATTTCTTTTATTTCGATTAGAATAAAATAATTTTAATTTAAATAATCATTTTATATATATATATATATATATATATATATATATATATATATATATATATATATATATATATATATATATATATATATATATATTATATTATATTATTCAATAGTCTACAGAACAATCCATCATTATACAATAACTTACCTAATTACCCAACCTGCCTAGTTAACCTAGTTAAGTCTTTAAATGTCACTTTAAGCTATATAGAAGTGTATAGAACTGTCATCATGGCAAAAGTCAAATATATCAGGTATTAGAAATTAGTTATTAAAACTATTGTGTTGAAAAAAATCTTCTCTCTGTTAAACAGAAATTGGAGAAAAAAACAAACAGGGGGCTAATAATTCTGACATCAACTGTAGCAGCAGATGAAACATGTCTTTAAAAAGAGATATGTTTTCCATTTAAATGTAACTTTTTCTCCAGCTTGAATTTAATTATCAAAAATTATTCTAAATAGATTTTAAGCAACAATAGCCACACAGCAAAGTTGTGGCAGATCATTTGCAGGCCAGTATTTACAAAATAGCAGCGATAAATACCAAGACATGGGGCTAATTTGCATACAAATACATATTTAGAAATACTTTCTACTATTAGCAACACCTACCCCCTTATCCCCTGTATGAACAATTGGCTCTTTGCCTCTTAATGACTTTTGTGTGTGTGTCTCTGTGGCAGCTCTCTTGATTTACGTAACAACTGCTCTATAAAACACAAGTGGAGAGGCTTTATAAGCCTCTTCATGAAATATCTGGGGGTGAAGTATTGTAATACGCCCATCTGTAATGGATGTGAGGGCTGATTTGATGATTCAGGGGTAAATCAATCCTCATCAGTGGGCAACGTGGAGCTTCCCCATAGCATCAGCGCTAGCTTATTAGTGCCTGACAAAAGCAAATGAATATGAATGCTGTTAGCAGGAGAGCGTCACCTTGCTCTGTGTTCACTTATACCACCAGCACTGACCTTCAGTGTCTGCTCAATTCACAGACATGAAAGGAAGGGTGAGGGGGGGAACTGGATGAAAATAGTCAAGCCAAATTTTATGCAGGTGATAAAACGGATTTCATGCTAACCTAATTTTCATGTCAGAATATCACTAAGGTCCTCAACAGATTTTTTTCATTCACTATGTTTAGATGATAAGCATTTTGAGTGCATACCATCTATCAATAAAACTGACTTCACACATCCCCAATGTTTTATACTCAATATTTCATGAGAAGATTGTATGTTATATGGGAATGTTGTAAATAATGTTCAGTTTCTCAAGCAGACCAATTTTTTGCTTCATAAGGTCGTATAAAGTGCGAGTAACCATTGATTTGCATTTTATTAATTACCAAAGACCACACATTTTTTGTTTAAGTGTTCTACTGAAGAAAAAACAGTCACCTAAATCTTGGTTGCCCTGAGGATAAATGCATTTAAAATATATTTTATTTTTGGGTGAAATATTCCTTGAAGGATTACAAAGCAGTGTTTGCTGTTAACTAAAACTAGAACAAACTATAATTCTTAAAATGTCCCCAATATGCCATTTAAAATGTTCTTTCTTTTGTTTTAGAGGTCTTCTGCAATAAGCTGATAGTCATCAAGGTTAAAAATCACTTTCATTTTCTCATAAATATCCCATTGACTGCCCTTCTACCAAACAGTTGACCATGTTTTAATTGTTTTAAATAATGAGTGATAAAGTCATTTACAGAATAACTGTTTTAACTAATGGCCTACACACAGCATTGTTGGCTTACAAAAAAATATTTAAAAAAATCAAGTAAACATAATCCTGTTGCACTACTACAGTTGATTTTGGTTTGATTGTAAAAATAAAATAAAATAAAATAAAATAAAAATCATTTTTAATGAGAATCTAAAAAAATGTAATGACTCATGATTTTTTTATTACTTTAAAAGAAGGTGATTCATAAATGTTTTCTTTGGAATATATATTTAAAATAATTTGGTCTTACACTTCATATTTTCAGATTTTTCATAGTACTGTATATGTATTAAGCCCGGTACTTTTACCATAAACCCATATATCAACCATTTGGTAGAGGTTAATATTTTAGAAATTATGGGATGTGTTGACAATAAAAATGTATTAAGTGTGCTATAGCTGGTAGCTAGCTCTCTGCAGCTCTTACATGGTTGCTCACTGAAGCTAAGCAGGGCTGCACCTGGTCAGTACCTGTATGGAAGACCACATGGGAAAGCTGGGTTGCTGCCGGAAGTGGTGTAAGTGAGGCCAGCAGGGGGTGCCAAACCTGTGGTCTGTGTGTGTCCTAGTGCCCCAGTATAGTGACGGGGACTCTATGCTGATCAGTGAATGTCTTTTGGATGAGACGTTAAACCGAGATCTTGGCTCTCTGTGGTCATTTAAAATCCCAGGATGTCCTTTCAAAAGAGTAGGGGCTTCACCCAGGCATCCTGGCCAAATTTGTCCATCATGACCTCCTAACTCTCCCCATATCTTAATTGGCTTTATTACTCTTTCTCCTCTCCACCAATCAGCTGGTTTGTGGTGTGCAGTCTGGTTCAAAAGGTTGTGTCGTGTCATCCAGCAGGAGCAGCAGGTGGATGCTGCTCACCCGTGGTGGATAAGGAGATTCCCCCCTATGTGTAAAATACTTTGAGTGCCCAGAAAAGCGCTATATAAATGTAAGATATTATTATTATTATTTTATTATTATAGTGAGTTAAGTGGTATAGGAGTTAGGAAATACAATCCAAATGTTTTTTCTTGGGGTAGTTAAAGATAAACATTTAAAATAGCATAATTTCTCAAACTATCTGTTTTACTCATTTATTGTTATTTGACGATATGTTCTTTTTGAACCCTGCCTATCTGAGAGCCTGCACTGCCCTGATTGGAAGTCTGGAAGGATTATTTAATTAAGTCAACCCTGCCACACAAACACAACATGAATATACTTCAACTGATATGTTTTTATTCGGTTGTGGTCCATTATGAGATCTTGTTAATGTGTAATAGCTGTATTTATGCATGTGCCTAGATGTAAGAAAAATGAATGAATGTATGAAATTTGTATGTAAGTTGAAGTTGGCATGAAACAGAAGTTAAGATTAAGCAGTTTTTGAAGGATAAATTATGCATTGCTCATCAAAGATCCACACACACACACACACACACATATCCACACGTTTTCATCTTAATGATGAATCACTATATGTATTTCTCATTTATAAATTGCTTTGGGTAAAACTGTCTGCTAAATGAATAAATGTAAAGGCAAAAGAACACAAGTGTGCAGATAGTCTCTCCCCTTCATTGTTTTATGCTGTTTTTGAACCAAACTATTTATATTGGATTACAAAGAGTTGTGATTAAGAAATTGGACGCATTATCAAACCAAAATTAACCACTCTAAAATATTGTAAATGTAATTAAAATGGCTAGAGGGTGAAAATAAATAAATAAAACTGCATGAAATGTTTTAACTAATTACTTTTTCATTTATCTATTGATAAATTAGCTGCATGAGCAGTAAAATGCTAGATGTGGTCTCATATGCTAACATTATTTGCAATATTTAATAATAACAATGAACGTTTTAAAAAATATTGTGCACTACAGCTGTAAACACATTCATCAAAAGAGAAATATTCAGATCTTAGCACAGTTCTTCCAACTTTATCCTATTGTCCTTTGAGGAAAAGGACTGCCGATTTAAAAAAAAAAAAAAAAAAAACTTTGACTGCAGATTTGCTAAATAAAGCAGCCATTTTTGGATTCAGGTCATGAGTCATATGGCATAAATCAAAGAGCTCAGCACAGAGAGAGTCTAAACGCATGAGTTAATTACGGCACTGGTGTGTATGTGGACGCATGTGGCCTAAATGGTGTCTGCTGAGGTAATTACCAATGTGTTTTAATGAAGTCTCAAGGGAATCACCAAACATCACCTTTGTAAAGTGCAGATAATCAGCTTTTAGAGTCTTCTACACTCTGCCAGTATAGGACAGGAGGAACCAAGATCTCGTAGAGGAGATAATATGTTAATGAAGATGCGCTTATGACGCTGAATGCTTGTGTGGTCCAGCCAGGTAAAGGTGGAATATTATCTTCTGGGGGAAAAAAGAGCTTGCATGTACTGTCCAACTCAAAATTAAGCCTGTTTTGGATGGTAATTGTTTCTCATGAGTATGAATGGTAATTTCAACTGGGGCAAGTCAGTGATTTTATTACCATCTGAATACATGGGAGTGTTTTTATCCCACCACACATGCAACAAATGTTTGGCTGAATTGTTTCTCTGTTTTTAGAAAAAAACATGAAGATTATGTAGTTGTTTAATTGCTACCCAAATCAGAGTTTTTAAGAGGAAGCCAATACAAAGATTTTTATTTATTTATTTTATTTTTTTGCAAATGTTGCATTTCATAATGTTCTTGCATTGTAAATCTAAATACTTTTAATACTATAAAGATGGCAGCTGTTCTGAGAAATAATATTTATATGTTAATATTACTATGTTTGCTTTATGCATACAAAATGCATCATTTCCATATAAACCACCACACAAAATTGTTTAGAACTGTTATTGACTGGCACTACTAAATGTGCTGTCAGCAAATTCCTGAACACTAGCAGAGACTTGGCACACCTGATGGATAAAGGCAAAATAAGATTTTTCACATTTTATTTTCCATCTGATCCAGTGGAATGATTTAGCTTTCTGTTTTTATCCCTATGTTCTAGGTGTAATGAATAGAGTCAATAAATATGCACAACACCCCTTGCTTCCTAACATTCTCTCCCAATGGAAGCATAGTAAACAGAGTTGGAGCAAGGACAGAACCTTGTGGAACCCCCCCAAGGAAGAAACCTTTTGCCAAAGGCAAAGTTTCTATAACTGCCTGAAAAGTGTCTGTCACTTGCTGTAGATATAGGATAATACTATTTCAGAATTATTTTGGTATTGTCTCATTCATACTTTTTAAAAATTACAAACATCATTTAACTATTTATGAAAAGTCAAGCAATAGCAAAATATATGAAGAGTTTAGATGAAAAACCTTCTAAGTCCATAAGACCTTTTTTTGTAAATGAGCATATAATATCAGGCTCCTCTGGTTAAGATCAGAAGTTTCATTTTATAGTTAATAACAAGGTTATTAGCTAGTAAATAAAATAACTTTTTTTTTAAAGTCACTTTATACAATAATTTGGTTTTTAACAACACTTTAAAAAATGCAGGGTTCCACACAATTTATTCATGTTATCCCAACACAAATTGATTAAGTTTACCTTACACTTGTAACAAATCTATGTGGATTGAACATAAAAATGTAAGTTGTCCCAATGTAATCTCAAGAATTGTGTTGTTTCAGCTAATTTTAATTGGGCAAAAACTTTTTTTTTTTGAGTGAAGGTAGATTTTCTTTTGCATCAAAACCAGCTAAATCCACTTGGACTTTTTGTTGCAAAATCCTCTACAGTAAATCCACCTATGTGGATAAGACATTGCAATTAGTTGAAAAATCACTAAAGAGGCAATTAGAAATTATTTTACCAGGCATAAAACACATTAAACAAACCACCTAAAATGAAAAATACGGCAAACAAGGCAAGAGAAACACAATGTTCACAGTAACAGGTAAACAAGACTCAGCATTGATGTTTGTTTGTGCACTGTAAAAATAGTTCTTGTAATCAGTCCTCAAAAATCCTTCAGCTGTGTGTGTGTGTAATCAGCGGAATCCGGAACAGGTGCGTGTGAGTTGTGCATGACTGGATCTGTAGTCCATATAATGGTAGATTTGTAGTTCTATATCGACAATAGAATATCGACAATATAATATGACAATCATATTACTGTTATCTTCTGCCTTCAAAAATCCTTTCATCACATTTAATCTCTCATATATTTTTCTAGTTCAATACCATTATATAAAATGAGGAAAAATGTCTTTGACTAACATGCTTTATATTTGTACTTTGGGCTGTTGAGGCACAATGACCTCAATAATGGGACTAAATAGTTCAGGTCTGCTAATTGTTTTTGGCCCTTTGGCTGTGAATCACCTGCCTTACAAAGGTTGCAGTCAATCACACCACACTCTGTCTGTGTCTGGATTTGGTCTTTTTTCTTCAAAGATGAATATAATGCAGTTTAAATACACATCGTTTCTAAATCAGGCAATATGAAGTCAAAGAAAAAGTCAGCGTGAAACCATTTTCACAATATCTTAAAGAAATAAAAACTTGTTAATATAATGAAACTCAATATTTTATTAAGATAGTGAAGAACAACTTTAAAACATTTGTCTGCCAAATCAAATCAATTTGATTATGTCAAATGCATTATGGTGGCAAAAGTGTTTTAATAAATATTAAAAGTGCTACTATTATTTTATCACAATTTTAATTATTATGTTATTGTTTTGAAATAAAAAAAGAAAAAAAGAAAAGAAACACTTTTATAATCTCATAATATCCTGTACACTGACACATCATGTATCACCTCTTTTCTCACAGTGCCTGAAATGGTTTATTCAAGGATCCAGTGTATCTAACGTCCTCCTTCTCTTAAGCTTACCCTGCTCTGATTGGTCAGATTGGATGGTCCAGACTGTTGTAACTGGTCAACAAAATGCAAATTATGTCCATAACCATATTTAAATTTTGACATTGTTTTTTCGCAATAACTAATGATTCTAGATATGATGTTGATGGCACAAACCAACTATAGATTTTTTTGCATCAAAGTAGATGATGTTTTGCACTTTAATCTTTAAAAGCTTCATTACAGACCAAATTAATATTTGAAAAAGCAGATGGGGGTACATTAAAATGTTAATATTAACAGGAAAATATTATTACTTTTACCAACTGCCATTAATCACTATGAGCAACGAACATACATACATTCAAATTAAATGTCACAGTATGACATGCAGTGAAATGCATACACAACCACTCGTGACTCTAAAAATAACATTCATTCATGTTCCTTCAGCTTAGTCTCTTTATTTATCAGGGTTTGCCGCAGTGGAATGAGCCACCAACTTATCCAGCATATGTTTTATGCAGCGGATGTTCTTCCAGCTGCAACTTAGCGCTGGGAAACACCTATTCACTCTTGTATTCACACATATACACTACAGCCAGTTTAGCTTATTTAATTACCTATACAGCATGCCTTTAGACTATGTGGGAAACTTGAGCACCCGGAGGAGCAAACACAGGGGAGAACATGGAAAGTCCACACAGAAATGCCAACTGGCCCAGTTGGGGCTCAAATCAGTGACTTTTTTGCTGTAAGGTGACAGTGCTAACCACTGAGCCACTGTGCCACCCTAAAATAATAACAATAATAATAATAATAATATAAAAAAGAATCTAAACTGAAGAAACAGAAGTTATGCAAAAGTCTAAAATATTGAAAGACTTCCAATCGAGAAAATATATTGAAATACAGTATAGAGGTTGTAGAAATAGAGTATTTGTTATAGTAATTCTAGAGTATATATTCATCAGCTGTGAAATAATTTAGCAATTTCATTAACTGAGCCAGTATAATATTGAAACGACTACCTTTGATTCCTGCTGGTGTCACACTGGAGTTACAATGACAGTTGACAAGCCTAAAAAGTTTTTTTTTTTTTTTTTGTTCTCTCAGTTCAAACATAGTTTGAAGTCAAATCATCTTTGTGCAGCAGACTTTCTAACTGACGCCACCTTTGAGGTGCAAAACACATAATATTGTTTCACTGGAGACTTCTGAAATTCTCTGATGATGAAAAGAAAAGATGTTCTAGTTGGCTTGATGATAAAAGACAATTCTTCAACAATACCGTCTGTAATCGCTCTGCTTGTAGCTTGAGCTTGAAATTGATAGTGTCATAAGGGAGGCACATTCAACTCATGCCCACAGGTAGAATAATAAAATCTTGCACTTCTTTGATGGAAACACCTTGACTAATTCCTAAATAGTATTTTCTGCTGAAAAACTGTTTATGTAACGGCATTAAAATGACAGAAATCTGCTGAAAAACAAAACTCTCCTCTCTCTTGCGGCAAATGAGAATGGAATAATATTTGCAATTTAACCTCTGAAATTTCTCCATGAAATTACCCAGTTGTTCTATCTGCATAATATGATACACAAATAACAAATGTCAAGTGCTCTGGCTCTGCAGTGGACCTGGAAGAGTTGGCAACATTTTTTCATGTTGATAAACCAAAGGCAAAGAGCCAATCTAATTAGCTAAATACAGACAAGGCGGAAAGCCAGCAGGAGCAACTGAGGCAGCTAGTCTTCACCCAGGGCTTCCCATCCATGAGTCCTGAATGAAGGCAATAATTACATTTAAACGTTCTATTCGGAACTGATAATAGAGGGAAATAATAAGCAATTTAAAATGATTTATAATATTCCAGCTCAATGATATGATTATTCCATGAGGTTTACACAGGATATGGAGGATTTGTTTGGAAGAAATGATCTTCTGAAATACCCCATTGTGTGTTCATAAATCAAGTCCCCTGTCTGTTAATGTGTTTGTATAAATGTCCTAACGTCTGTTATAACAACCCAAGGTTCAAAAGTGTAAGATTGCTTTTTAATACCAATCATTCATTTATTAATTGGAGGGAAAGCCTACAAAAGCAATGCTTGTAATAAGTTTATAAGGTCATTGAGTATGATGACATGGACACCAATAATCCGATTTTAATACAATTAAGAGAATACTCTGATCAAGAGTTTACCATGTAAACAGCGATTTTTAATTAATTTAATCAGATTTAAGTCATAGTCGAACTAAACAGAAATCCAATTAAGACATGTGGAGAATGCCAATTTTTGAAGTGCAGTGCAGACATGTAAACGCCTTAATCAAACAATTACCATTGTGTAGGATTTTTACCGCATTTTGCGACAGAATATTTCATACACACACACAGCTGTTTGACACTATTCTCTGCACCTATCGAGCCATTGAAGGACCACAGACACATAAACCATGAATTACGGAGGGGTTTTTTTGGCGTGTGAAATCTAATTCTGTTAAAACAACACTCTTTCAGCAGCATCAAATAAAAATGTTCCTGAATGAAAGTGAAAGTGCAAATCTGCAATTAAAGTCGGCAAGTGAAGTTTCACAAACTAAAGCTGTGGTCACACTGGGCCACACTGGGATTAACGCAAATAATTAGATAATCGTCCATGTAGACGTAGTCATTGTCAAAAATATGTGTAATTGTTTTCATGAGATTCCAGTGCACTTGAATGCCTTGCAAAACAAAATAAAAAAATATATATATTTTTTGTGATTAAAAATTAGGGATATTCAACCAAAATATTTGTTTCAGACAAAAAAAGTTATTTATTGTATGCAAAAAAAGCTCTTAATGACAACCCTTTTATTTAAGTTTAGAATGAGATATCATTAGTAGTTTATTTCCTATACTCATAAAACGAATCCTGACAATTATCAAGTTGTATCCATTTTGTAGTGTTTGTATCTTATTTCTTCCTCGTAATTCTGGATTTCTTCTCTTTTGTATACTACAAACTCAGTACTTACAAACTCTGTATGGCAAGACATTAACTAAAAAAACTAAAAGAAAGAAAATTTAATAAAATAAAAAGTATTTTTTTAACTCTAAAAATTTTTTTTTCTAAAGTTTTTAAGAAAAGACATGATTGTGAGAAATTAGAAATGAGAAATTAGTTTTTATATTTTATGAAAGAAACACACTTCCATGAGTCTCAAACCTGTTGACACCATTGTGAAAGAATAAACATAATAAACTACTTTTGAATAATTGTAGGTAAATATAAACACATTAATTTTCTTTTTGGCTAAGTCCTTTTATTAATCTAGGATAGCCAAAGCGGAATGAACAGCCAACTTATCCAGCTCGTTTTACGCACCGGATGCTCTTCCAGCTGCAACCCATCATACATACATACATCCATACACGCTCATTTCCACACATAACCTATGGACAATGTAGCTTACCCAATTCACCTGTACCACATGTTTTTGGACTTGTGGGGGAAACCGGAACACCTGGAGGAAACTCAATCAAACATGGGGAGAACATGCAAACTCCACAGAGAAATGCCAACTGACCCAGCCAAGGCTTGAACCAACAACCTTCTTGCTGTGAGTTAATTATGCGACCCACTGTGCCACCGTGCTGCCCATGGAATGACATGTCTGATGTAAATCTTTCACAATGCATGTTTGAGAGACTCAAAAAGGATTTTTATAAAAAATTGCCTATACTTCCTCAACAGACAACACAGACCCAATCATCATAAATTATGCAAGTTGTACATTCAGAAAAAGAATATTCAATGTGCTCTCAGTATCCTTTAAGCCTTTTTATTGAGTCTAAGTGAATGGTCTGGTGTATACATTGACAGTTCCACTGGGAGCTTTATGGACTGGTCATCTTCACACAGACACATTCACTAACACACCTCCTCATATTTCTGTCAGCCAAAGTCTCTCTGATTGCAACCAAACCCCCGAGGGCAACTAAGGAACAGGCCTTATGGAAAGTTTGTAACCTATATTTTGGCTTCAACATAGTAGTTTGGAAATCAATATGGTACCTGAGGCTATGTTAGTAGTACTTGTGGCAAAAAAATAAAACAAATGCTACCATGGCAGTGCCGATGCTCACTTAACATCTGACTCAGTCTGCACTCCGTCTCACTGTGTCCGGGTCGGGCATGAATCCTTTTACAGCCAATTTCTCAGCACTACAAAAGGCCTGGGGAACAAAGCCAGGTTATGACACTATAAAATGCGCACTTCACCAGTTCAAGGATGTTAATACTGCAGTAGATACAGTGCATGCTTTTAAAGAGACAAATAATACATTGAGGGTATTCTGTATTGAATAAGAAAGTCCTTTTTCACTATTTGCATGGTCACATTTATATCACTATAGTGGTTTAATTTGAATCATAACATAGTTCGAGGTTTCTTGAGTTTCTATAGAAAATTGTAAACTCTGTATTTCAAAAAATACCTTTTTGAATTAGGAGATGTACAGTACATCCGGAAAGTATTCATAGCGCCTCACTTTTTCCACTTTTTTTTAATGTTACAGCATTATTGCAAAATGGATTAAATTCATTAATTTCCTCAAACTCTACACACAATACCCCATAATGACAATGTGAAAAAAATATTTTTTGAAATTGTTGCAAATTTATTAAAATAAAAACCTGAAAAATCACATGTACATCAGTATTCACCACCTTTGCTCAATACTTTGTTGATGCACCTTTGGTAGCAGATAAAGCCTCAAGTCTTTTTTTAACTATGATAGCACGAGCTTGGCACACCTGTCTTTGGGAATTTCTGCCCATTCCTCTTTGCAGTACCTCTCAAGCTTTATCAGGTTGAGAAGTGATGGTGTAGAGCTATTTTTAGATCTCTCCAGAGATGTTCAATAGGATTTAGGTCTGGGCTCTGGCTGGGCCACTCAAGGATATTCACCAAATCCACTAATATTTTGGTGATGTGCTTAAGGTCATTGTCCTGCTGGAAGATTAACCGTTGCCCCAGTCTGAGGTCAAGAGCACTCTGAAGCCGGTTTTCATTCAGGATGTCTCTGTTCATTGTTGCTTTCATCTTTCCCTCTATCCTGACCAGTCTTCCGGTTCCTGCTGCTGAAAAATATCCCCAAAGCATGATCCTGCCACCACCATGCTTCACTGCAGGGATGGTATTAGCCTGGTGATGAGCGGTGCCTGGTTTTCTCCAAACAGAATGCCTGGCATTCACTTTGAAGTGTTCAATTTTTGTCTCATCAGACCGGAGAATTTTGTTTATTATGGTCTGAGAGTCCTTCAGTTGCCTTTTGGCAAATTCCAGGCGGGGAGTGGCTTCCGTCTGGCCACTCTACCATACCGGCCTGATTGGTGGATTGCTGCACAGATGGTTGTCCTTCTGTAAGGTTCTCCTCTCTCCACAGAAGAATGCTGGAGCTCAGATAGAGTGACCATTGGGTTATTGATCACCTCCCTGACTAAGGACCCTCTACCCCGATCACTCAACTTAGATGGCCAGCCAGCTCTAGGAAGAGTCCTGGTGGTTCCAAATATCTTCCACTTACGGATGATAGAGGCCATAGTGCTCATTGGAACTTTCAGAGCAGCAGAAGTTTTTCCTGTAACCTTCCCCAGCCGTGTGCCTTGAGACAATTCTGTCTCTGAGGTCTCCAGAAAATTCTTTTGTCTTCATGCTTGGTTTTGGCTTTGACATGCACTGTCAACCCTGGGACCTTATATAGACAGGTGTATGCCTTTTTAAATCATGTCAAATCAACTGAATTTACCACATGTGCACTCCAATTAAGCTGCTGAAACATCTCAAGAATCATCAGTGGAAACAGAATGTACCAGAGTTTAATTTAGAGCTTCACGGGCAAAGGATGTGAATACTTACGTACATGTGCAGGTTTTTAGGGAAACCTGCTCCTGCATAAGTGAAAATAAATAAATAAAATAAAAAGTTATAAAGTCACAATTCTGAGTTATAATGATGGATTTATGCGAGAAGAGGAAGCAAGAGAGAATTTTAGTTCATTAAAAAGTGTACACAACGGCCTCTGGTGGATTTGCAAAAACAAAAACTGTGAGCAGATGTACATCCAGTTATGCATTTTGCTGTCTCAAAAAAAACAAACAAAAAACAAAACAAAAAAAAGCGATGGTTCCAGGAAATATTAAATTGAAGTACAAAAGTCAGGTTTGCACATTGTAAACTCTGAACTTGAAAACTCTGAATCTGAATCTTAAAATCAGATTTGCAAATTAAGAACTTCAAGAAATAACATCTGAATAAGGACATGTACATAAATTTAGAGTTCCCAATCAAAACACAAAATTTAAATGCAGAAATCAAAGAAAAAAGTGAGAATGGCAAGATTTAAACTCAAGAAATAAAGTCTGAATTAAGGGATGTAAATTATGAATTCCAAGACAAAATCAAATTTGCAAAATGGAAACTCAGAAACCTAAGAAAAATAGCAGAATCACTAAATTTTACCTCGATTCCAAGAAACAAAGTCTGAATTATGAGATGTAAAATGTCAGATTTGCAAGATGTAACCCTGAATTCTAATTATAAAGTCAAAATTGCAAGAAGTAAATTCAAAATTACCAGTTACAAGCTCTGAATTCTGAGAAAAGAAAATGTAATAACATTTATATGAACTCAAAAGCAGCCTTACTTTTCTTAGATCACTGAATAATTTCAAGCTTACTGTATACATATTAAGATGTGCTGTAGCTTAAAGAGGTGATATTGAAGTGGGAGACTTCCACAACAAACTCAATGAAAGCACATCAGTTATACAGTAAGCCATACACTGTAGAGAGCACTTCGGTGGTGCATTGACATTCAGTATGCCACACAAGATGTTTTGTCTTTATGAACTCTAGCGTCAAAACTGTCAAGGAGATATCATGTCAAAATGCTATATCTTTTAATATAACAAGCATCTTACTTGTAGTGAATTATGTATGTGACCTTATGCTTCCCACTGTTTCAGCCCAGGGTTAAAACAAAGTGTGTGAAACTCATAAAATAACACAATTAGAGGCTCCATCAATCAACCTGCCAATGTTTGCCGTTTTAATCTAGAGAATCCATCTGTTCCAGATCAGAGGCAGTCCAACTTTACAATGAACCCTAGAGAGAGCTGCTAAGAACAAAGGGGGAAAAGGTGGAGCTATTTTAAGGCAGGATTCTAAGATTATTGTCCAATATGACATTTTGACTGCATTCCTGGACACACACAGCAACTGAATGCAGCAGAAATGTACAATTTATATGGCTGTGTGAGACATATAACACTAACAACCACCAAGTCTTAGGAAAAACATCAACATTATTGGTGAGATTGAAACAGGTGATTAATTCTAACAAAACAAGTTAATGCAACCCAATTAAACTTAATTATCAAATCAGAAAGACTCATAGAAGACATACAAGGATACATAATTTCTAAATTTAGCAAATGCTGTTCTAAACAATGCCAATTTCGCTGTAAATCTGGGCCACTTATAACATGAAAATGCTAAATGCGCCAAACATCATCTTAATTTTGCTACGAGAACGGTCGGATACTGTTATCAATAAAAGAGAAGCATTTTATACAGCAAAATTACTATTATCTCAGCATATTTATTGTGACATTTTTTTATTAATGGTTTTACTAATATAATAGCATAGTAATAGTGATAATAATCATAACAATAATATAATAATAATAATAATAATTATTATTATTATTATTATTATTATTATTATTATTATTATTATTATTATTATTTTTATTAATAATATTATTATTAAAGATAAAAAATTGAAATAATGCATATAAATTCCTGTGGGTCACAATGCTTAACTGTGCTCAGAAACAATAAAAAGCAGGATGAGCAGTTGTGATTAATAATCAAAAAGAGCTAAATAATCACAAGTGATATTATATGTATCACAGAAGTTATAAAATTAATTAGATTCAGCTTAAAGTATGTAATGTGCAACATATAGTATGAGACACAAGTAAAACGTACAGTGGGTGACACTTCAAAAGGACCATTATCATTGCGAGTGGCATCCCCGCCACACTAAAGGATTAAGAACATGTTTTTTAGGTGTAACTGCCATTTACGTCTATGTTGCCAGTGGGCACAAACGAAGGTTAGGACCATTATAATGTGGACGGTTAGGACCATGACAACCCGATCATCGGGCACAGAAACTACATCAAAAGTATAAATAGAAATCACCTTGTCAAAACAGTCTGTCTATAGGTTGGGCTATTTTTAGAATAGGCTTACTGTAATTTAAAAAGAAAACTGCAAAGTGGGCTATATTATTTTAATTCTAAAATTCATAAAAATTAAATGGCTTTGCAATTAGGGTGTAGACTGTAGAGGACATGTTGAACAAAGAAGAGCCAGTAAATAGACGCAAGTTTTAAAGTTAATACAGGCATATAGGCAGAGAGTGAACGAATTTGGGGGTAAGCTAAGATATGCGGCTCTCTTTAATGCATTTAAAAAGATTTGCGACGAACCAAGAAGTGGTTTTAACAAAAGTACTGCCTATTAACCAATATTATGTTCAAAGCGCACATTGAATCTTTTTATTAAAGTAACTCACTGGTCTATATTTTGGAAACGTTTTAATGTGTATCTCATGTGATGACATCTGCACACTTGTTCATTTTAATATGTGATTGCACTTGAGCTCATGGTTTGTTTTATGAAAGGGATATTCAATATCCAATGCTTAAAAGAGCCAAAAGCACAAGACTGCTTCAGTGTCTTTCTTATTTATTCCCATAACCTCCCAGAGAGAGTATAGGGATCAAGTTCAACCCAAAAATTAGGACAGAGGGACAGATTTTCTAGTAACACAGATGACCTTGTGGCAGATGGATGATCATGTAATAACGGTACGTTCCCATTCGGTTCCTTAGAGTCCTGTGATAGCCTTGTCTCACAAACTGACAGCACATCTTCGAATCACTTATAACAAAATGGTTGGTTCAGGATGGAGGGTCACTGGCTCATCCATCAAAATATGATAGCCCAGATCCAAGAAACATCTCAATGAATAAATCCAAACCCTTGTCCAACAAGCACAATCGGTCACAACTGAGCGGTTTCCTGAAAAACCTAATAAATCAAAGACAAGACTGTGGGACCCAGCTGAAGATGAACCGGCTCCATCATACATTGAAGAACTCAAACCTTCAAAGTTGTCACCCAGTTCTTTCTTTATTAAGTGAATGGATGCTATCTGCAGTAAAAATGATGAAAACAGTCAGGATTCAGCATAATGGTTCTCAAAGCAGCGTCTGTGTGGGCTAAAGGGGGTTTTGTCTTTGATCAGTTATACTGTCGGTCTGGACAAGGAGAAGATGACCTCATATTGTTCAAGAGGAAAGGGAAAAGATTGCATAATTTATTCACACTTCAATGCATTTCATTCAGATAGACAGCAGTATATGGTACCAGTTATTTGTTTAAGGAGGCTGGACTCATATAGAGCTTGTTATCAAACTATAATCATGCTGTCATGAAGAGAATATGCAAATCTGCTAATTTAATCATCAATACAATGCAAGACATATAAATTTAGAATTGCTTTATTTAATTATTTATGGTACCACTTTAGGTAAGTAACAATTCAAACCATCTTCTACTCGCTTATTGCCTGCCTATTATTAAGATATTAACTCTTTAGAAGCACTTCTAAAGTATTATCTTTTTTTTTACACACCTAATTCTACTCCTAAACCCAACTTTTACCTTTTTACTAACTTTTTATAAGCAGCTATTAATAAAAGCAATGAGTTGTTTATTGAGCTAAAAATACTTTACTGGTTTGCTAATAGTGTAAATTGTACATTAATGTACATTTGCATATTACTATGGTCATTTGGCTATTTTTCTTTCTTTCTTTTTCTAAAAGAAGTAGTGATCAACAGTCAGTTATATATGAAAATGGGTATATAAAGAAAAAATATAAATAGAATATTGTTTCATATTCATGGTTTCACTAAATTAGTTTTGTTTAAAGTTGTGTTGTAACCATTAAGTTTTATGTGTTAAATTTACGAAACATGAAAAGTATTCAGTTGTATCACTGTTTGTGCCTTAAATAAATAGATCAATCAATCAATCAATCAATCAATCAATCAATCAATCAATCAATATGTTTTAATTCTGAAATTAAAACATGATTATTATTGACTTGCTTGGTCTGACATCATGCATACCTGTCAACCCTCTCGTTTTTCCCAGGATTCTCCTGTATTTTACAGTTCTATCCTGCTATCATCATGTAAAGAAATTTTTCTGTTTCTTTCATTTTTTTTTGTCTTTCTCTGAAGGGTAGCAATAAACATTAAAGAGCAGAGCCTCCCTATCTGCAACCCATACCGCCGAACCGAACCGTCGCCGTCATATAGCAGTGCATGACTGTCAGCTAATAAGCTCCATAGTGATAAATAGACGCTGTTTGCCAAACGGAATCTGTACACATGATTTTAAGCGGAGCGAAAGTCTGGGTTTTGGGTGCATGTTTACAGAAATATACACATAATAATAATAACGTCTAAAGATATCAATCTTGGTGTTTTTTTTTTTCAAACACAACTAATTTTGTTCTTAATGAGCTTTAAAAGTTAGGAAAGAAATCAAATGCTTTCATTATAATGTTAGATGTGTGCATTTTTAAAGTGACACCTCGGTTATTTCCAAATAAATGAGATTCATTTGCTGCTTCTCAATCAAAATGTGTAAGTTATACAGTGAAGAAAAGATTAATGAGATTTGTTAACTTAATTCTATTTCTTATTTTCCTATTTCTTATTAATGTTAATAAGCTGAACTGTTTGCTAACTTATTTGCTGCTAATGTGAACCAATTTTTTTTAATAATAATAAAATATATTACTGACTGTTTAACAGTTTATTTACAATTAAATTGGGGGGTTTTGGGGGGGGGGGGGGGGGGGGGATTGAATTCCCTTATTATGGTGGTGGGGGGATTGGGGTGGAATCCCTTAATATCACATCCATCCCAATGTTGACAGGTTCACATATATCCCAATGCAGATAGGTATGTGCATGACTGCTTCCAGTTTCAATTACTCAACCTGATGCTAAAATGAACAACAACCAATGCTAAAGTATTGCAAAACCATTATATTTCTGCCAAAATCTCAGATAGACAGACAACGTCTTTATAATTTTATTTTGACTGATGCAGCGTGTGGGGGTGTAAAACTTTTTTTTTCTTTGATGCACCGTGACGTATCGGTTCAGTAATTATCATAACCGGTTATTTTGTACTGACGTCATTTATCCAACATAGCCTCATTCTGAAAACATAGTCCTGTATACATTTCTGGAGACCGCAAATTATGTAGCCAGAGGTACGTATGGCTGCATTTCATTTTTTAAACAAGCACTAAAGGGCAGTATGACGCCATTCCTTTTCCCGCATACCAGCTGACCGCTAACCTCCTTACGAACAGCTTTCCCGCTCTAACCAGTGTGTCCCGTTAGCTCACCATGTACATTGGTGCCGTGGCGCATCCAGTGTTTGACCTATTTATGCCAAGGGAATAATTCTCTCCAACTACTTAAAAAGCAGATAACTTTTCAAAATGCACTGCTTGTGAGTTTGCTGATCAGTCTTTCATTGACAGGGAAGTACATCAGAACCCAGCTGGAAAAAAAATTAGGCTACTTGTGGATTCAGACACAAGCGTGTCTGGAGAGCAAGTTTTCTCCACAGTGTCGCTGTCTATAATGGATCAGCTGGTTACTGCAGCCATTTAACATCAGTGTTCGTGTCACTGTTTGCTGAACAGCGTCAGAGCCGTGCTGACCATTAGAGCCAATCGCAGCCTTTTCTGTTGAGCGTGTGATCAATCATAGGTGTTTAAGAACTTGCTCAACAACGCTTAAAAAGCAAGTGGGACAATATCAAAATTTGTTTATTTGCTATAAATGTTTATGTTGTTCTGTGCATGTTCCTGAGTTTTGTTTGATACATTAAAAAAAGAGTTTTATTTTAGCAGATAAAACTAAAGCTACATCTCATATATCTGACAGCTTGTTTAAAGGACACAATTGTATTACATATAATATATAGATATATTTATAAATTACAAATTTTAATACAAGATTTAATGTGTTGCTAGTTAAAATATAAGATTGGTTATAGAAAGCATTGACAATGCACCGTGATGCACAGAGATATTGAATTGCACTAAACCGATGACATGATAATCGTATAATCAAACCGAATCCTGAGAACAGTGTAGGTTCTCACTCCTAGTGTACAGAGACCCCAAGTCTTTAAAAGCCAAGTTGAAACATCCAATATGAAAAAAATGGAGCTCATTAATGTTGGTTGACAGAGTATTAGCAGAACCAACAAAAGGTCATGCTATTGATAACTGCATATCACTCAATATGAAACACTTTTGTTTTCTGTTTGTTTTAAATTTCTTCACTAATGTTATACTTAACTGTTCTGGGAAAACACAAAGCGGCCTGCTTGTGTCACTGTGACTGAATGATTAAGCGGCTTGTATTCAACTTATTAAAGCATGTCGTAATGAAGACGACGCCTCTGTAACAAGAGGAAATGCAGGAAACACCAGCTTATTTCCCTTGAGAATTCAGCACGTTGAGCTAGCTGTGTTTCAAATGACAAACTGTCATTTAGCATTCAGGCAACACAGAGGCTGCTAAATGACATCGAACTGCAGCTCTTTGGTTCAGGTGTCTTTTCTCTGCTTCATGCCATCACCATTTGAACTCACTTCATTATCTTTTTAAAGCAGTCGACTAAATGAATTAAAAAAGTAATTTCCTCACATGGTGAGTTTGTGGGAGAATCATATTTTAATGTAAAACAGGGCAAAAGGGTGACGGTGAAGCTGAAACTTTTTTATTAAGAACAAAAAGGCTTTATTAAGCAGAAATGAAGCTATTAATTAAGTTTACCTGTATAATTGCCTGATGGATAATTGAATATCAAGGTCTCTACATAACCGTAAATTTGGTGAATAACTGTCACCAAACTCTGGATGGGTAATAGGTTGGATAGAAGAATCATTTGCAGGGATCATTCGTGCTTTAGATACACTGAAACGTGTGTCATAAATGGCATGCAGTATAAAATGTAATACAATAGAAAGCGGCAGAAAAGAAACGTGTTCCAATTAATGTATATAATGGCCACATTTAACATTTTGAAAGATCAGTACATATGTTTTTTATTCAGACCAAACAAATCAAGAGAAGCAAACTACAATTGTAGATTGTCGTGCTGTAACCTGTAGGTATCTGTAAGTGTAGGATCTGTATAGCTACATTTGAGTGTATTGTATAGTTAGAATAAAAATCTGGATAAACCTGGGCATAGCTCAATAATAAGTGTTCAGTACATGGAAATTACATCATGGTTTTCCTCATTTAAACATAAGTACCATGGGTATATAATGGGTTAAAAACGCAGACTTTGATGTTCCAGATGGGATCCATCAGCGTTCAATTTCCTATACTGAAATTAAAACAGTTGTATATTTTTGCCTTATCTATATACAGTAAGTATAACACAGCTTCTTATAATTCCTGGGACTCTTATTTTGAAAACTTGACAAGCATTAAGAAACATGCATGCCAGAGGACATTATGCTACACTCAAAAAATGGCTTTTGCTGCTTGTTTAAACCTTTTTAAGAGGTGTTTAAAAACATTTTTTTAGGTTTTTGGGGTGAAACTTGAAAAAAGCTGTTAATTTGTGTTGGGACAACATGAAGGAATAGTGTGGAACCCAGCATTTTTACAATGTACAAAACATGCTGGCTTAAACACAATCAATTTGTGTTGAGAGATCCTGAAAGAATTAATTTAACATATTAGCTTTTACAAATGTAAGTTAATTAAAGCTAAAACAATTAAGTTGTCCCCCAAATAATTCAAGAATTGTGTTGTTTCAGCTCATTTTAAATAAGTAATTTGAACAAACGGCAAACTATTTTTTTAAATCTTTGTGAGCAAGACAGTTTGTGAGCAGAGCTCATTAATTTTCACAACCCTTCCAAATAAGGTTAAAACTGAGCTTTAATTTTTGGACCAATTTCTTGGGATATAAATGGGCTATTAACATGATTTCTGGAAATGTTTTGCTCTTACTTACATTTTTAAAAAAATATGTTGGCTTTAATACTTTTTTTGTTTGTTTTGTCAACAGGTAAAGAAACAATATTTATTGTTGTGAACTTAAGTTAGCTACATGGAGGTAGTGTAATGTTATTTATTTCAATCAACATAACAATCAGAATTTAGCTTTAATCTATTTAGTTATTTAAGTTCAATAACTAAATAGAATAAAAGCTAATCTATGAACCTATTGGTTAAAAATGCGTTTATTTTAATTAAGCGAGCTGTTTAAATTTGAAAACTTACTTTTTCTATTTTTTTCCAACACAAACTCTTTTAATTTTAACAGACAAACATAAATTGTTTGTGAATTGTTGTAAAAGTGAGTTGTTTAATTTAAACAGGGTTACGTTCTTTGGACCAACTTAAGTCATTTTTGAGTGTAAGACACATACTATAATGTATCAATGCATTCAATACACCTTCAATAGATTATGATTTTTTTTAAAACGACTCAGCAGAACCTGATGTCATATTATGAACTTTGCAGAATTGTTGAAAATTTGTATGCTCAAAAGGGAGTGAAAACAACTTTAATGCATCACCCTCAACCAAAAACAGAGAAACAAATGGTATGATCTTCTGCTTTCCTGCTCGTTCTGAAACTGAACAGATGACAGAAGTTCACACAGTGGGCGAATCATGTTGACAAGAAGAAAACAGAAATCTGTGTTGCATGAAAAAAAGAAGGGAAAGAAGATAAAAGAGGTCAGTAGCAGCTTAAAGCACAATACATAAAGTTTTTTTTATGATAAGACAGCCTGCCAATCAATTCATATTAACAGTAAGTTCCTTTACAGGTCAGTAAAGTGAGCTAAGAACTAATCTTGAACAAATAAGATTGAAAAAAACTTAAATCATTAGTGATGTCTCATCCGCAAGCAATCATTCAGCTGAACTGGTTCTTTTTAGTAAACTAAATTGGATGAAGTCCAATACTGAAGCATCTAAAATTCTCGAGAAGGCACAGATCTACAAATTACTCAATCAAAACCTCCTTTTAGTTGTGCCTGACAGTTAATCAGACTCAAATTAAACAAGGCAAGCAAGTTTATTTATATTTTCTACACAATGATAATTCAAAGTGCTTTACATAGAACAAGTATTTTAAAAATCGTGAAACACAAATTAAATATAAGTAATAAAGCATATTTAAAGTGAATAATGTATTAAAACAGCTTTTATATTAATATTTATAATATTAATAATAACAACAACAATAATAATAATAATAATAATAATAATAATAATAATAAATATAGCTGCAAGCAGCAATTAAGGGTCCAAGCAGTTCAAAGACAGAAAGAGCAAAACAGTCCTGAGGGACCACATTTGAGCACATTTATCATTGCTGTAAACAAAAAACGCTTCGCCTATTGACATGAATTTCACAACACTTGGTCAACATGGTCTGACGATGATCCGATCCCAAATTTAGAGATATTTTAGCTAACATCCTAGGAAAAGTTTGCAAATGAGGTCCATTTTCACAAACTCCATGTTAAATTTGTTCGCAAGTTAAACAAAAATGGTTGGTCTTATCAACTTGAAATAAATAACTTCTGGCCAGGAAGGTCAGTAGATCATTTGATAAAATTTTGTTGAAAATTGGATAAATGTCCTAGGACAAGTTCGACCAGAAATTTCAAAGTAGCAAAAAAAATAAAAATTTATAACGCAAAATGATGTTATAGGGACATGCATTTGAATTGAACTGAATCAAGGAATCAGTGGAAAAAGGAATTTTGATTGTAGCCCATCGGGTTCAACATTTATAGCGATAAACATGAGTGAAACTTCGGACAAGTGGTGGTGCTAGAAAGTTTGACTCAAAAACTTCAGGTTTGCTGTAGTTCCTGTTGACACTGTCCTCTATCATCGTGCCAAATTATACAACTTACCCGCATAAATAAAAAAAAAAAAATTAATAGGAACGTTAACAAAAACAATAGTGCCTCAGCACCTGTGGGGCTTGGCCCCTAAAAATAATAATAATAATAATAATAATAATAAAGAAAGATGCAATATAAATAGAATATTCCAGAGTATATGATCCTATGATGTTGTTTTATTCCAAATCAAGCAGCGCTCCAGTAAGTTATCTAGCAGTGAAGTAAATGGACATGTCAACATGCTGAGAACTGCCTGCTGTCACCAGTTCACTGAACTAACACTGAAGAAAACAGTTCAGACTCTGACATGTCTGTGAGGTGTCAGATTGTATCATGTGAAAAAGTGACCAAGAAAATGGAAATGTTATAGCATGACCTCTCAGTTGGATTAAAAGAGAGATAAATCAAAGGGTTTGTTCAAACTTGGCAGGTTAGGCTTATTTAAAGCAAACTGTTTTTTAAGCAGCAGTGGATGAAGTGTACAAACTATGCACCTGATTAGAAGTATATTAAATTCAATTCATGTTTATTTATACAGCGCTTTTACAATGTAGATTGTGTCAAAGCCACTTAACATAGAAGTTCTAGTAAAGTCCAGTTTTCAGAGTTGAAGTTCAGTTTAGTTCAGTTCAGTGTGATTTAGTTTTCACTGCTGAAAGTTCAAACACTGAAGAGCAAATCCATCGATGCACAGCTCCACAATTCCCAAACCAAGCAAGCCAGTGGCGATAGAAAAAAACCTAGAGAGAAACCAGGCTCTGTTGCACAACCATTTTTCCTCTGGCCAAACTTCCTGTGTGGAGCTGCAGTTTAGGTGCCGGAGGGTGGAGAATGCTGGACGTCCATCAACTGCAGGAGTAGATATAGATAACCTAATAAAATTTTACACCAATTTTACACCTCCATTTGTGTATATATATATTACACCTCCATTTGTGTATATATATATACATAATATATTAAAAAAACATCATTGATGTCCACAGTATTTTTCAATGGCTGCTGCTTTCCAAAAATCTTCAAATTATCTTGTTGAAAAGAAAAAAATAATCATAAAGGCCACTTGAGTACAGTATGATTAAACGGTGAGGAAATGTTCATGTTTAGGTGAACTATTCTGTTAACTTTTAATTTTACTTCACAAAAGCTATGTGAAGTACATGATTCATAATTCCAGTCCTGCTTTATTAATAAATTCTGAGCAAAAACTCCTCTGGAGTGTGTTAAATGTTAAAAGTGTTAAAAGATGGAACAATGATAAAGGCTAGTGATGCACAAGCTGAAAACCCAGAGTAACACCGACTGCCAGATTTGCCCAAAACAACTCAATCAGAGCAAACTAGAATAGAAAAAAACTAGATCATCTGTTTATCAGGCAAACCTCTGACAAATGAGCGGCCATTCATTACTTGACATCTCACTTACACAGAACATACAGAGGTCAGGTATCAAGGTCAGGCTGATACAAAATAGATGTGGTTATTGATTAGTAATAGCTGTTTTCTTGCTGATAAGTTCAAAATTGATCTCCATTGAATTGTTTTAAGACAAACAAACAAACAACAAACACGTTATTTATTAATAATGGATTTCATATTTAAATCCACTTAGATATTTAAATTATAATTATATTAATATAATAAACCAATATTATGTAATTGTATATGAACTTTTCCTTATAAGTTATCATCTTCTGTAAGTTGTTATCTTCACACTTACTGTCTTCTGTCTCTGCAGTTGCAATCCAACCTGGTTGACAAAGTCTATAAATAACTAAATAAATATGTCCATTATAAATAGGTCTAATAAATTATTTGAAAAATACATTGCTATATACATTTCTGCATTTACACCTTAACATTTTAGCATATTTAACATTAATGTGATTTGTAAACTTGTTTTGTTATTAATTTAATCCAATTCATTTTAAGTGAAACTTATTCATTTGAGTATTTTTATTTTATAATTAATAAAGAAGTGTGCTTTTTAGTCTTTTCCCAATACATTAACAAAATCAAATGAAAATCTAATTAACAAACAATGCTTATTATTATTATAATTATTATTGTACTATTTTAATTATGAAAAAATGTATAAGTCCAAAATATCATAATTTATTTGGAACAGAAAGTCTTATAACTTAAAAAACAATTTGATTAAATCATTTGTTTTTACTGGCGCTTTTGATTTAGTTTAAAATTTGCTGAACATATTTATACATATTTGTTTGCTAACATATTTATGTGCTGAATGCATACTCTAGGCTCTTTATGTATTATTCATCAAACACATCAATACATTTTTTGCTGAATTTATATTAAACACACACGCATCACACAAACACATGCTCAGGAAAAAAGAGCCAATTATTTCCTACAAATTATTTAATTTACTGCATGGCTTCACTGACTGTTTTTTTTCTGTATTTGGGCATGTTTTGAAGGCCTTTTTTGACCCCTTGGTTTTAATATATTTTTTGCAGTGTTGATTAATTCACAAGCTCACTGAATTGTGAACAGTAAACCACCAAAATTATTACATTAAAAACAAAACATTAAACATTGCATATGCTGTATACAAGCATATACTGTAACTGCGCAGGAGCCATCAAAACTTCAGGAACCCCACAGACCGTGTATTACTTTATCTGGATGAAGACACATGAACTTTTGATTGGATAGATGGCCCCCATCCCTCCAGATACTGAGGGAAATAAATGGGCAATCTAATTTATACTTGGCTCTGCGGAGAGCAATAGTAACTCCTTCTGCAGGCCATTTATAAGTTAACCTCTTTAAATTAAATGCTTAATTATTTAAAACACCATGGGCACGTTGCCTGAAAGTTAGAGGATCCTTCAGTGCAGCTGTAATACTCCATCATGACTTTAAAATGGATCTGCCAAACCAATATACAAGTACAGAAATAACAACATCTTTTCTCCAATATAGACATTGCCCTTTAAGGCTAATCCTCTCCAACTGAGAAATTCAGCGGATTCAGTGGAATTAGTGCTCTTTCAGACCAAATCAAGAGCAATAAAACTAACACAATTTAGCACATTTCACACTTTAAATATGAAACACATCAATCATTCACAGACAAGAACAAAACAACATGTCTATCTTGCAGTGATGTCTGTTTCATGGACTTTTAGTTTGTTTTATTCTTTTCTTTTTTTTATTCCTATTGTATTATTATCAATGCCCACTAATTTAATTGCTCACCTTTATTCAGATTTGTCGTTTCAGATTGGTTTGATCTCCTCTCATCTTATCAGACTGTCTATTTGTACACTTTACAACCCAAAAATTTAAGGTAACTCAAACCATTTGAGGAAACCAATTGCAACAAAACATTTGAATTCAAAAACCGATCCCAATGAGTACTGTGAACTTAATCCAATTCAGTAAACGAAGCACTTTGAGCAGAGTAAAACCCAATAAATGAAGATTACTCAAACCAGCGGAGTACTGTAAAACCCAATAAGGCAACTCAAGATGTTTGAGGAAACTGATTGCAACAAACCATTTAAGTTAAAAACTAATATGAGTACTTTAAACTTACTCCATTTAAGTTGAAGCAATGAGGTATTTAATTTACTCATTTTCTTCAACACTGAGTTCAAAACTCTTTTCAACTGAGTAGAATTAACTTCCAGTTAATTTTGAGCTGACTACACTCATTTCATTTAATAAATATGACGATTGGGTTTTACAGAGTAAGATTGGATCTAAAGGTCCAGATCGCTAAAGACAAGAATACATAATAATGACTGGTGGAATATTTGTGTATTTAAAATTTAGGGCTCTATTTTGACGATCCAGGCGCAAAGTCCAAAGTGCAAGGTGCAAAAGCATTAGGGCGTGTCCGAATCTACTTTTGCTATTTTAAGGACAGAAAAGCTTTTTCTCTTAATGAGTTAAAGGTGTGTTTTGATAATTAACCAATTAAAGTATCATCTCTCATTCCTTGTTTAGTAGCGTCGTGCCATATCGCTTTTGCTATTTACATGGCGGACTTTGTAAGTGGAAACACTGAATGCTTCACTAGAGAGAAAACAGTTAAACAGACCATCTGCAGTGAGAGAATGAGCCTCCTCTTTCTTTATTTTCACTTTCACTCTTGTGGATAGAGAAGCGTGTTGTACGCACAGAAATCTATTAGCCTATAAATAATCAATTTTGTTTATTAAGCGCAAAGATTTGTTTCAAAACTATTTCTAAATTCAGTTTTAATTTCCAGCAAACAAATAAATGAACAACAATGCTATGCCCCATATGGTCCATAACCTGACAGGTGGGCAAATCTAAGCTTGTTTTTAATAAAACAATTATAAATATGAATTTAATAAATAATAATACTACTAATAATAATATTATACAAAAGCAAATTGTCATGAATAAACTAAAAAAAGCCCCCTGAGATGAAAAAGGCATGGAGGCGGTGGTTTTTATATTTATGTAGGCTAGAAAATAATATTTTTTGTAATATTTTAATCCTTTGATTCTTTTTTCATTTGTAAAGATATTTGTGTATTGCTGTACATCCTGTGTGTGTTAAGAAATGTTTAAGCTAGGCCCACAATTAACGTGCTCTGCGCTGGACTTTAGACCCGCTTTGATCTGATCTATTGGACTATATTTTAGTTTGTCAAAATTGCAACGCGCCAGCAATGTGTCTTAACACACTTCCTTTTTTGGACCAGAACGCTTATGGGCGCACATATGAGCACTAATGCATTTGCTATTTAAACAGCGTGCTGCAAAACATCAAAACTACTCTTGCGCTAAGTTGAACCTAGCAAACAACAGTTGCATCGCACCATGCGTTGCATTGCGCCGGGTGTATGATAGGGCCCTTAGTGTTACTACTGCTTTTTGTGCATATAAAAATGTAAGAGCAATGCATTGTAATTAAAAAAGTATTCTATGTGGACTGCTAATAATGTCTTACATCCACATAATAAGGATATGCTACAGTACATTTGCATCCTGTCATTATTTTCTTAATACACTCAAAAAAAAAATGTGTGTAGCTTTATCACATGCATTTCCACTCAGTTGCATTATCTAAACTTATTTTAGGCAAATGTAACCCAAGAGTAAAATTCATTTTTAAGCAATGATGTCCGATCCCTTTTATTTGAATTACCTTGTTAATTGAACTTGCCTGCACACAATCTCAATCAAGTATCTCAATCACTGTAATTTGGACAACCAGAATTGTCTGCTTATTATTGTTCAATCTTAACCACTTTATTAATGCTTACTTTTGACTGAGACTGATTTCAGGACACAAAGCCACAAACATTACCGTTATTTTTTCTCACACTTCTGCAAGGCAATAATTTCAAACTTAGAAACTTGCTTGAAACTTTTTGAAATCTTTAGATTAAGTGAAGAATAATCTCTAACAGCATAAACTGTAACAAACTCTAAGAATAAATTATTTTAACCTAAAACATTCCAGATAAATTTTACAGCATTGTACATTTTTATTGTATTTTACCCTCTTATAATAGTAGTAATAATAATAATAATAATAATAATAATAATAATAATAATAATTCCTTACATTTATATAGCGCTTTTCTAGACACTCAAAGAGCTTCACACATTGTGGGGATCAACTCATCCACCACTAGTGTGCATCATCCTCCAAGATGACACAACAGCAGCCAGACCACAGACCACACCCCAGCTGATTGGTGAAGAGGAGACCGAGAGATGAAACCAATTATAATACTGGGATAGTTAGGAGGCTAGTGATAATGGGATTTTTAATGACCACAAAGAAAGTGGCTCTCATCCAAAAGACAGTACTTGCTTAGCAGTATAGAATCCCCTTCACTATACTGGGGCATTAGGACACACATAGAATGCAGGTTGACCTCACAAACACCACTTCCGGCAGCAACCCAGCCAGCTTTCCCATGTGGTCTCAATCCAGATCCTGACCGGGCGCAACCATGTGAGAGTTGCAGAGAGCTAGCTGCCAGCTCTTAATGCAATGACATGCAAATCTTACTGCGTGCTACACATCTACTGCTGAAAAAGAAAAGAACATCATTTCTTCATCTTGTCATTTTTTTACAAGTTTAAATGGACTGAACAAATTAATTGACTTAAAGCTTAACGATTGTGTTGTCTCACAAGCAGTTTGACCAAGCAGGGTATTATTATTATCATTATGATTATTAGTTTTTTTTTTTTGGAGTGTTTTGAGAGGAAAACACAATATTCTTGAAGCTGTTCATGACTTGAAATTATCCTTTAGCAACATTTCAAATATGCACAGGGGACAATGGACAGGTGGTAAAAGTAATAGCTCTCAGAAAAATCCCAGGCGCAAGTAATTTTGTTCTAAGAGGACATGAATGTATTTTACAAGATGAAGTTTCATAATTACTGTAATAACAACATGGCATGAACACACCTCATGCAGTCAGCTGGTCATTATCACAAAAAAAGCAAAATAGCACCTGTTATGATTGTATGAAAAAGGAATGCGGGTGTCTGCGGTGCTATTTGAAAGACGGTAAAGTAGTGCAAGTTTTAATGACTTATTTCTAATTTTAATGCGCTGATATAATTTGACTGCTAAACAGTGCAACTGGCTAATCCGTATTGTGAATTCCAGGAAGTAGTTTAATAAGCATAATATGGAAACACTTTATTTTAATGGTGCCAATTAGACGTTCTTTTGACATAATCCCTTATGGCACCATATAGCCTTAAGTCACCACATTGACTATTATTACTGTCATTTGTTAAATACATGTTAACTAGCAGTCATTAGAGTATTAATATGCTAATGCTTTATTCTGAGAAAAGACCAGGGATGGGTAGTATTTATGATACATGTATTTCAAAAACATATTTCAAATACAAAATAGTATTTTGGAATTTATATTTTATAGGGTTTATGAAAATGGGTTAATGTTTTGTATCATAATTCTTTAGTGTCTTATATTTTTGTATTTTAAAATACTGTAAACTACTTTGCAAAAAGTCTACATGTTGACATCATAAAAAATGCAGCCTCTGATTGGTGCTTTCTCAGTTATTTGCCTAGGCTTGAGATCAGAACAGAAAATTAATTAAGCTGGTGGTCAATGCTTAGAGCAGGGGTGTCCAAACTTGGTCCTGGAAGGTCGGTGTCCTGCATGTTTTAGTTCCAGCCCCGATTCAACACACCTGAACTAGCTAATCAAGCTCTTTTAAAGCATACTAGAAACTTCCAGGGAGGTGTTGAGGGAAGTTGAAGCTAAACAGGACACCGGCCCTCTAGGATCATGGACACCCCTGGATTAGAGTATGAATGGAATTATGCACACATGACAACGAAAATATCACAAATGACAACAAAAGTCAACAATCATTGAAAAAAATAGTTTACTGCATAGTGCTAGGACCAGTAATATAAAATGGCAGTATGGTGAACAATTTGGCATCAGCAATTTTTGCTTAAGAAATTAGATGGAATAAAATATCAGTTTTTAAGAACAGGATGGGGAGTCGTAGTGCTGCTGATGGTGTACTGGTGCTAACTAAGGGGGTAAACTGAGACTGAGAAAAAATTGGAAGAATGAGTATACTGTACAAATAATTGTAGTTTAGGATGGATTGCTGATGCGATGCCAAGAAAATAAGACAAACAACATACAAATAAGGCAATTCCTACAATACTTCAATGGTTGTTTCAAATGCCAGTTAATGATCTGTGGATGCATTGTACAGTTAATGAAGAGATGCCAAAATGGCACAATACAGTATATGAGACACATATTTGATGATACTCCAGTCTCTTCAAATTGGTTAAAAACTCTTGACTCCATTTACACGGCAGCAGCTGGATGTTTATCAAGAGTTTATTTGCAAAAACAGATAACTCCATTTTTTAGAGGTGTCATATTTTATGTTCAGTGTGCATTGAAAAGTACAATTGCAAAACTGGAGATTTTAGTCGTTTTCAGAAATCTTGTTTTTACATTAGGTAGCCTATTGAAGATTTCAATTGCAAAAAAAAAAAAACTATACATTTACAGAACAACAAAAATAAAATAACCTCTTCATATATCATCCTTTAAAAAAAAAAAAGATTGTTGAAGTTTTACTGGCCACAAAATGGTTGAAAATACAATGAAGAGATATAATATATTCCAAATCATTATCTGCCTTAGATATTTTTTTTACAATGATTAAAGAGACACAGGACTCCAATACAGGAATTTCTGTATGAAAATTTTACAAAATTTATGCTTAAAGTAAAAGAGTAAGTCAATTTAACGGTGAAGGGATTGATCAAATGTCCCTATTAATTGAAGGTTTACAAAGAAATGTCATGCTTGCTTGTAAAAGTATTTTGTAGTATTTTCAAAATACATTATTTTATTTTGATACATTTCTGGCTGCTGTATTTTAGTAGTTTATTTGGATGCACGTAAAACTGAGGTATTAGGTATTTTATTATAAAATACATTTAAATGTGTTTTTGCCAATACCTGGAACATACTGTATTTTAATTCACATATATACATGAGTTTTACAGAGAAGTAATGCATCAAATAAGCACATACAAGAGAAAAAAAAATTACTAAAAAACAAACAACAAATAATATAAAATCACGTTAAGCAAATTAACAAAAGAAAACAACAGTAAAACTGAAGTATTTGGTATTTTATTATAAAATACATTTCAATATATTTTTGCCAATACCTGGAACATACTGTATTTTAATTTGCATATACTGTTCTGTTAATCTACCAAACTGAGGTTAAACTTGTCTACTGATGTTCTACTCAATCTCTAATGAGAGTTAGTTGACAAAATTACTTATACTGTGGAAAGCAATCAAAAAAAGTAAAGCACGCATTTCCTCTGCATCAAAGCAAGTAACACCTTTAATGAAGCCAGGTTATCCAGCCTTGTTTACAGTCTTGGACAGAAAATATGAGAATAACAGGTTTCAGATTTAAAGACTGGATCTAATTACTGTATAATCTGGAATAGGCATCTGCATATTGCTTAGGTAATGTATGCAAAAAATAAATAAATAAATAAGTAAATAAATAAAAATGTTAGCAGTCTCACAATATGCAGCAATGATTAAAGGCGGCAGGGAATATTACTGATGCCTGACGGAACAAGAACTGTTTCAAAGGAATATACTTACCAGCTTTGGTTTTTTTTTTTTATTTAAAATGTAGAGCTGTGCTTCTCTAGATGAAGGTCAGAGTAACCACTGTATATCTAAAAAACCAAGCAAAAATAGATTTTTATCATAGTGTTTAAATTTAGAATAATGACAATTGTCTTTTGGCATGAGCTCAAGTTCATTGAGGTATGAGGAATTGGAAATGAGCAAACCGCAGGGCTAAATTTCAGTTCACCTCAGAGCACAAGACCTAAATTTACATTTTGCTCTCATCAAATATGCAACGGTTAGTCTTCCCAGCTAACAGGTGAACCCATTTATCTCTGAAATCTCTGTTTCGGTGTTTAACTTGCTACAGCGATGTTAGGTAATGAACGTCAGAAAGAAGATGAAACATTTAGCGTGTTCTAGACACTATGCAAATTTGTATTTGTTTTCTTCTCATCTTTTATACTAAAGCAGGTCACTGAAACCCAAATGCAGGCAACTGTACACAGTCAGTAGTTCTCACTGTACAGCAAGAAATAAACGATACCCTAGTCTAATGAATAAGTTAAAGCTTTGTTGTGCAATGGCGGTGGTTGAAACAGGACACTTTTTAAACATCTGATCCTCTTACTGGTAATTAATTGTACCAAAGCAGCAACAGGCGAAGCGCCACCGAGCTCACCCATAAGAAACACTCTCATGAGGGAAGGAGCTCAGAAAGAGATCTCCTGGGATTTGCAGGTTCAACCAGTATATAAAGATAGGAGAGAAAACAAGCCAGTAAAGGACAGGGGATCCCAAGAGGGTTTACCTAATTTTCCATTTCACAGCTTTCTTTCTGGAAAGGATCCTTCATGTACAAATGAGACCGGACATAAACGGAATAGGCACTGCTGTACAGAGGCTCCATCAGCTCTTGCGAGACTTACAGTGGGAGCCAGTGCTCTGATGAGCAGCGCTACAGCACATCTCTGAGTGAAGAAAGCTTTCAGGCTGGGCTACAGCAAATCAGCCTGCTCTCCTGGGATGTGGGGAATGAGCTGAGAGGTGCCCACACAGGGAGACCCACAGACTGAAAGATAGTGAAGGAACAGAGCGACAATTTGGCTAAAAGGGAGTGTGTAGCACCAGTAAGCTGCCAGGAAGCAAGACAGGTGTGGATTTGGTACAACTCTGAAGCAGGTAAAACAAAACAATGCAACAGAAATTTGGTGGCTATCTTGTGAAAAATCATCAAATCCCATTTTAAATTCTAAAGGTTTGCACTATATATAGTGATCTTATTAATATATTATTGCGTTTAAACTAATAATTGGGTGCAATGCACTTATTACATATATATATATATATATATATATATATATATATATATATATATATATATATATATATATATATATATATATATATATATATATATATATATATATATATTTGTTCCCATTGCGTCACACTTTATTTTGATGGTCCGTTTATTGAATTTAACTTACATTGCATCTAAATGCCAACTAATTCTCATTAAATTGTAAGTAGACTGTTAGGACGGGGCTGGGGTTGGGGTTACGGTTAGTTTAAGTTCACATGCACTTGCACATTTTCTTATAGTCAGTTAAATGTCTGTTGAAGGAGCAGTATCAACATATTAAGCAGGCAGTCTACTAATACTCAAATGGACTATCAAAATAGTGTTACCTACCATTGTACTTCTCTTTTTCATTATCTGCATGTAATTACATATGTAATAAATTTCTTTAATTACATCTATAATTATACTGTTGACCCATCCCTTACACCTAATCCCACACCACCCATACCTTAACCCACTTATCACCAAACCTGTGCCTAACCCTTGTGCAAAACTATTTGAACACAATCAAGGTAATATGTGAATTACATACAACTTGTATTGTATCATTAAGCAAAAAAAAAAAAAAAGCTTTCTTTGCATGCCCAATGTTGACAATAGAGTCAACAAAACAGTATTATTATCTTATATTCCTTTCATATATAAAGTTATATTGCTATTTGTTTCTACTGAAAGCATAAAAAATGAACCACTTATTTTAGCTGACTTCAGACACACATCCAAAAGTGGCTCTAAATACATTATTCAAGTTTCCTAGAAGCATTACATAAACATCACACCCCCTTCTGTCGGGGGATTAAGAGACTGCAGGCATAAAGCTCTTTCCCCGGGCTGCTGGATTGTTCCTCCATTGAATGCGCTGTGCTTTGCGGTACACCTGTTGCTCTGCCTCCAGGGGAAATCCAGCCCATGACTATTACCGCTGTCACTGACTGTCACTCTACAAAAATGACATGTGGCCATTAGTCCTTGTAAATTTATTAATTAGCCTGGTAAGCATATGGTAGACTAGGTTAGTGACAATGATGAAGATGATGATGATGATCTATGGTGACATAAAGTATCTGTTAATTAATTGGTGGATGATTTAGTGATAATATTTTGACAGCATGATCACACGAGGAAAAGTGGTGAATTCACACATTCATAGGATTTAATATGTAAGAAAATTTGCAATTTTTAAAAGTTGGCATTGCCCCAAACTCGGCCCCTAACCCAACAGTCATGCGGGATAAGCAAATTGTAGTAAAAAGTATGAATGAGATTGTACCAATTAACACAAATTAGCCCAAACTATACAAATTGCCCCAAGATTGCATTGGGTTTTTAACCACAGAAAATAATAACTGGATGCACTTCTTTTTTTTAAACCAATTTTCCAAAAAGAAACATATTAAAACAATTAATTTTTTACATTTAAATATTTAAAGCAGTTTACAAAAAAAAAAAAAAAACTTTACAGTATGTGTGTTTGTTGGAGATTTGCTGAATTTTTATTTATTTATTTTTTAATTACTTTAAATTAAAGTCACCATGAAACGGAAGTTAAGATTGTCCTACATTTCTGCAATTGTGATATATATCCGCTTGAAACGGTTCTGAAATGACAAACAAATATAAGGCAGTGGATGATTTTGTTTTTTTGGAACGAACTGAATTGATAAAAGATGGGGGTCACTAACAAAATAAAGAAAATCTGAGGAATGGACAAACAAAACCGAGACACACACTGATATACCCTGCTTAAAGCAGGGGTTCTCAACCCCTTTCACTTTGGGGACCACTTAATTTTGCAAAGATTTTTTGAAGGCCCACCGGTCTGACATTTTTTCTTAAACTGACTTTCTAGAGATAATCTACAGCTTTTATAAAAAAAAAATATATATATATTATAAAACACAAACACACAGATTCAAAACATTTCATTGTGGATCTTCAGTTATGCTTTACAATTGCAGATTATTTGGTCCTTTTCTTCAATGAATAAACCTGACTGGACAACAGATGGCAAAAAAACAACTGCTGCTTTGAATTGGACTGACTACTATTCATCAATTAATCTACTATTTATATCCATTAAAAATAAGCAAAGAAATTTAAAATATAGTAAAAACACTCTAAAGCTGTTAAAACACATCGATCTGAAGGTAGTTGGGTTTGCAGCTGGATGTTATTGGAGTTTGCTGTCAGGAACAGTAAACAGCTTTTTGCTACTAAAACATCACAGAGTCTCGATTCATCCTCCTGTACAGGCGCACGTCTGTTATAAAACGCTCACAGGACATTAATTTGGACAACTATGCTGTTATTTTAAAGGGTTCACACAAAGAGCATGCATAGTTTGTGAATCAACAGACTTGTGCGACTCATCCAGTACAAGTCGCAGACGTGAGGCACGCGCAAACTCTACATTTGTATGACGATTTTTTTATACAGCTAAGAATGTAGTTGGTATGCAGTTATTGGACGTTTAAACAACAGTTAAGTCTGTATTTAACAGTTAGGCTGTTTTGCACCGAGTCTGAAGTAATCAATCATAGAAAATGCAAAAAACGCAAAAGGAGGGAAGATTATGGTATTTGATTAACGTTTATGAGGACAAAAAAAATGTTTACAAAATAATTACACATCGTTTATAACAAGAACTTTTATTCATTCATTCATCCATTTTCTTTTCGGCTTAGTCCCTTTATTATTCAGGGGTCACCAAAGCGGAATGAACCGCCAACTTATACAGCACGTTTTACGTAGCGGATGCCCTTTCAGCTGCAACCCATCACTGGGAAACATCCATCCACATTCATTCACACACATACACTATGGACAATTTAGCTTACCCAGTTCACCTGTACCGCATGTCTTTGGACTGTGGGGGAAACTGGAACACCCGGAGGAGACCCACACCAACGCAGGGAGAACATGCAAACACCACACAGAAACTCCAACTGACCCAGCCAAGGCTCCAACCAGCAACCTTCTTGCTGTGAGGCGACAGCACTACCTACTGCGCCACTGCGTCACCCCAAGAACTATTCTATACATATACAAATGAGAAAAGTATTGATTCTATGACGACTTCAAGGTTTGAGTTTTTGGTTTAAAAGTCTGGCAGATAGAAATGTTTGTGAATAAATGAAAAAATAAATATCTTGCTGTGAAGGATCAGTGGAGGTCAAATGCCCTTTTGAGCCTCAGAATGCAGATCTAAATGTGCTGATCTGCCCTTCCAGCAGATTAACTGATCAAGTGACTCAGTATTAGACTTTTAAAGCAGCATTTGACTGCACTCTTCTCGCTACTTAGAGTTTATTGAAATAAACCTGGAAGCGAGAATATCTGGAAGACAGATTTCTTGCTTCAGCACATTTATTCTCACATCTTCTGAGTTACCGATTTGAATATGGCTGTTCTAAAGCAGTCTCAATCTGCTTCCCCGTCTTATTCAGAACAGGTGATGTTCTGATGAAGTGGATTGAATATTATATCACTATGAAAAAGTTTTCCCACAATATTAAACACTGCCGCTGAATCTGCAGCATAAAACAGACAACATGACCCATAATCATCCTTAGGCTGTTAAAATAGGTTCATTTCAGCAAATCAGCAACAAAATGTAACAAATCAGTAACAACTGTTAAATGAATGGCTCTTAACTGTGCTGTCATATTTACTGTTTGTTTATTTACATTTTCATGTGCAAAATCAGCAATTTCATCAGAATTGTCAGACTATTTGATCAGACTGTAATTTGTAATGATTACTGAGACAAATGGCTAATGAACGTACAGAAAACTCTCTGCAAAATGTAAGCAGTGTTTGAGTAAAATTTTTGTAGACCTGTGTCTTGTCAAATTCTAGTAGTTTTACAATTTGAGACTGCAGGTAGCTTTCAACACACTGTCCTTACATATTATAATAGGCATTAATCAAGTGACTGAATTATTACCATAATCAAACACCTAGGACTCGAAGCAGAGATATACTTTGATCCAAAGTGACGGCCTATCAGGGAGTCTCAGCGTCAGATCCCCCTCTTCGTATCTCCCCTGCTGTTAATGCTGGCTGCTGATGTGTTCATTTGTGTGCGATGGCGCTTAGAGATGTTTCCCTACCCAGCTGCAATGCCCCCATGGCATCATCCCATTCCCTCTGTATGTGAATCAGTGTATTCACCCATCACAATGAGCCGTGGAACAACAACAGGACTACACAGACCACATACTGTTGTGTTCTCCACTGGGGAGAAGCAAGTGACATGCTTGATATCACGTTACCAACACCATGTGCTTTAATCCAGCGCAAAGCCCAAAACAGCTTTGCTGGTCCAAAATAATACAAATATGAGAGATACTAAAATTCATATAAGTGCTGTATGAATCTGATTATTTGCCCATTGGTTGCTTTGAAGGGGCTTTAATTAGGTTGTTATAAACTTTTTGACAGCGTTTTAGTGCAATGTGGCATAACATCCAAATTTGTAAAAATTCTTGTTGGTTAAAATATGTTCTCCCCGTGTTTGCGTTGGTTTCCTCAGGGTCCTCCACAAGTCCAAAGACATGTGGTATAGGTGATTTGGGTGAGCTAAAATTTTCTGTGTTGTATGTGTGTGAATAAGTGTGTATTAAAAAGTCTTAGTGATGGGTTTCAACTGGAAGGGCATCTGCTGTGTAGAACATATGCTGGATAAGTTGGCGGTTCATTCCACTGTGGCGACCCCATATTAATATACTGTAGAGACTAAGCTGAAAAAAAGGAATGAATGAATCCATATGTAACCCTCGGCTATAAAGATAATATAATAAAACCCGACTACGCCACCTAAGTTACTACCCAGGAACATGCATCTAAAAAACAATTGTTTGATTAACACAAAAAGTTACAACAATATGAAGGACCCTGCTGGTTCGTTTTTGATTAAAGACAGAGATGTAACAAAAAATACTAAATTTATTAAATTCACCATGGCATACTGAGCATTAAAAAAAAAAAAAAATATATATATATATATATATATATATATATATATATATATATATATATATATATATATATATATATATATATATATATATATATATATACATATAATTATTTTTATTTTATTTTTTATTAATTTTTTTTATGGCGCCAAGTTTGCGCAGTAGGTAGCACGGTCGCTTCAAAGCAAGAAGATTGCTGGTTCAAGCCTTGGCTGGGTCAGTTGGCTTTTCTGTATATACATACAGTACATAAGCTCACCGGCCACTTTATTAGGTACACCTGTCCAGCTGCTCGTTAACGCAAATTTCTAACCAGCCAATCACATAGCAGCAACTCAATGCATTTAGGCATGTAAACATGGTCAATACAATCTGCTGCAGTTTAAACCGAGCATCAGAATTGGGAAGAAGGTGATTAAAGTTTAATTTGAACGTGACATGGTTGTTAGTGCCGGATGGGCTGGTCTGAGTATTTGAGAAACTTCTGATCTAAGGGGATTTTCACTCACAACCATCTCTAGCGTTTACAGAGAATGGTCAGAAAAAGAGAAAATATCCAGGGAGTGGTACAGTTCTGTGGTAGCAAAGAGGTCAGAGGAGAATGGCCAGATTCCAGTTGATAAAAAGACAACTGTAACTCAAATAACCACTCGTTACAACCAAGGTATGCAGAAGAGCATATGTGAATACACAATACGTTGAACCTTAAGGCGGATGGGCTACAGCAGTAGATGACCGCACCGGGTGCCACTCCTGTCAGCTAAGAACTCACCAAATAGGCTCACCAAAACTGCACAATAGAAGATTGGTAAAATGTTGCCTGGTCTAATAAATGTCGAATTCTGCTGCGACATTTGGATGGTATGGTCAGAATTTGGTATCAACAGCATGGATCCATTCTGCCTTGCATGAAAGGTTCAGGCTTCTGCTAGTGATGGTGTAATGTGTAGGGGATATTTTGTGTGGGCAAGGCAAGGCAAGGCAAGGCAAGGCCACAGTGTACCCATCCTCTGATGGTTACTTCCAGCAGAATAACGTGCCATGTCATAAAGTGTGAATCATCTCAGACTGGTTTCTAAAACATGATAATGAGTTCACTGTACTCAAATGGCCTCTACAGTCAACAGAAC